>NC_090076.1:9939699-10058107 GCF_038355195.1 Osmerus mordax | reverse complement strand
CCCCTCTCTCCCTCCCTCTTCCTTCCTCTCTCATTCCCTCCCTTCGCCCGTCTCTCTCCCTCTCCCTCCGTCTTCTCCACTCTCCCTCTCCCTCTCCCCTCTTCTCCCTCCGCTCGAGTCCTCCCTCTCCAATCCCTCGTCCCACCCTCTCTCTCTCCTCTCTCCCTCTCTCTCCCTTCCTCCTGCAGAGAGCGAGTGAACAAAAGGAGAGTGAAGGACATAGTGAAGGAGTTCACGCTGGTGTGCAGAGGTCTGCATGGGACAGAATACGCAGCCGAGTACTGACCCCTGACCCTGCCATAACCCCTACATGCTCACAGCCACAGCCTCCAGCACTACTGTTTTCACGAGCGCCAACACTGGAGTTGTCATTGGACGATCTGAAACAAGCTATTTCCTGCTATTGGCTAGCTAGGATCATACCCTAGCCTCCCATTGAGGAGAAGCTGTCAGTTAAAAAACCTGAGGAAGGCTGTGCTTTCTCTCTATCTCTCTCTCTCTTTCTCTCTCTATCGCTCTCTTCTCTTTCTCTCTCTCTTTCACCGTTGTAGTCTATTCCCTGTAGTGGAGAGCCTCTTTCCAGGACTGCGACTCCCAGCATGCTCTCTGTTAATACCTCTCTCCTGTTCCTGTCTTCCTGTGTGAGTTGTTGTACCTGCTTCTGTCTCCACAGCTAGCTGACCCCTCGTTTATTCTTTCCAAACGGAAACATAACAGAAATATATATATATATATATAACGCATATGTCTACATATATATATCCTATTGAAGCGTGGGGAGCTAAGAGAGGAGATGGAGGTTCTGAAGACGCATATTCACCTGGTATCCTCACGGCCCCTCCCCCTTCTCTCCTGGCCCTCCCCCTCCAGGCCCCGCCCCCTGCTCCAGGCCCCGCCCAGTTATTGTGGAACGTTCTGTGAATTAGTCTTTTTTTTACGTTTTGATATTTGCCTTCGTGGGGATGAGGGAGTTACTGGTTAACCCACCAAACTAAAGTAGAGCGACACACACACACACACACTAGGTGCCCTAACTGTAAACAGCACCATCACTGTTATTGTGCAAACTTACTAATCATGTTGTGTGTATGAACAGTCATTATACAGAACTTTTGTGTGCCTGTGCAAATGCATGTGTTTGTGTGCGTGTGTGTTTGAGTGTGTGTTTGAGTGTGTGTGAGTGTGTGTGTCTGTGAGGACAGTTCCCTCTTCATCCCTTGTTGAGTGCACTAATGTTGGACCTACTGAATTGTGCAGTGTCACTTAGTCCAAACCCCCCCTGACTGGGCCCCCCTGACTGGGCCCCCCTGACTTGGCCCCCCTGACTTGGCCCCCCTAACTCGGCCACCCTGACTCTGGCCCCCCTGAAAGAGCAGCTCCTCCCCACTGGACAGGAAGCGTAGCAGAATGTTTCACCTTGTGGGCTGGTAGAATCTGTCTCCTCTTCATCACCATCATCTCCATCTACTTTGTTCCCAGGACCTGCAGACATGTAGCTTGGTGTGTGTGTGTGTGTCTGGGGGGGTTAGTACATACTGTGAGTGTGTGACACTGCCTGTATCTGGAGCTGATGAGCACCTTGTGGCCAGCTGCTGGAGGTGGGGGGGTAAAAATGTACATTGTTTGTTTTTTGTACTTGTTTTAATTTATTAAATATATCTAAGACTGCGCACCTTTACGTCTCTGTTTGTCTGTCCGCTCCCCTCCCGCCGTTATAACTGGTCACAGTTTTTCTATAGGTCACCGATTTCGGTACAACACCGGTCTGCGATATCTTGTTCTGTATCTTGGCTTGGTTTATTAAAGATCAACGGAAGTGTTTCTGACAACTTAAGTCAGTTGTCCATTAAGAGCAACCCATGAAGAATACCTGTTCAGGTAGTCAAGTTGATTAAAGCTACTAAAACGTAGGTTTGTTAAAAATGTGAAATGTGAGCGGCGAATATAAAGCTGAAGAAGATGCCATCAACTTAAATCAAATCACCAGATCGAACGCTGCGCGTGCGCGTTGGTGGCTCAGACGCCGTCCACAGACACGTGGGGGGGTTGTTTCACTGTCTCATTCGGTCGGTGGTCACACTGGAGCGAGAAGGTTTCTATCCACCAGCTTCATTCGTCTCCTGCGTTGTCCAGTTAAAGGTAAGCTTCTTGGCTGAACGTGCCGTTAGGAATCTTTTCAGTTGCAACCGTAAGTGGCTAAAATATACTGTTACAAGCTAGCTTGGCTAATATCGTAGTTAGCGAAGTTAGCAACTGATTAACATTATTAACTTGGACATCTTGGCTGCTGCAGCGCTGCTGTATAATGTATCATGCTTTCTTTTGCATAAAAGTCCTTTAGGAATGTCCGTCTGTGTCGTTCGTGTGGAAAGTGTGTTTCTGCTTGTCTATCCCAGATGAAGCATCGCACCGTTTCAACATCAAGTAGCCTAATCTTATCAGCAACCCGAAACCTAATCAAGTTTTAACTAGCACGCGTGATGTATTTAGAAGCTCCCAGTGCTAGATGCTAGTGTGTGTATGTGCCTTGTGATACAGCTTGTTCATAATCAAGATTCACAGTGTGTGAGAAACTTTTGAGTCTTGTAGAAGTTACGTGGTGACCTGATGTGACCTGTGATCGCGCAGGTTAAAACTGGACTCGTTCTGCCAGGCTTTTACGCAATATTACTTTGTATCTGAATTTAGCAGACGCCTTTATCGAACAAATAGTCCAATGAATCCATACAAACAGTGCATATAGGAAGCACAGTAAAGTACAGAGTAAATCAAGGATCAGACTCGTTGACGGAGCTGTATTTACCAAGCGCACTGCAAGTCATTTCACCTCAGTTTTTCTAACGTACGGTATTGCGTAGTAGAGTGCAGGTATGTTATTGATATAGGCTAGGGTCAGGTTACTGTTCTGTAGGAGCACAGTGCCACACTGATGAACAGACAAGGATCTATCACTGCTGTAGTTGTGTCAATCAGCTTTTGCAAGCTCCTGACCCCTGACCTTTACCAGGGTGAGAGGTCGAACACAGGCTGGTTCTTATAACTCTATTTTACTGATCAGCTACATGTCCTCTCCTTCACTGTCTACCCCCCCCCCCCCCCTATCTCTCTCCTCCTGTCTCTCCTCCTGTCTCTCCTCTTGTCTCTCCTCCTGTCTCTCCTCCTGTCTCTCCTCTTGTCTCTCCTCCTGTCTCTCCTCTTGTCTCTCCTCTTGTCTCTCCTCCTGTCTCTCCTCCTGTCTCTCCTCCCAGTCATGGTTGTAGTGAGGTTCTACAGGAAGGAGCTGGAGAGGGGGCGGGTCTTACGGCAGGCAGCCCTTCAGCATCCTGACCTGTCAATCATCATGGAGCTGTGTTACAACGTGGAGCTGACGGGTAAGGAGGGGAGGGGAGGGGGGAGAGGGGAGGAGAGGACAAGGGGAGGGGGGAGAGGGGAGGAGAGGACAAGGGGAGGGGGGAGAGGGGAGGAGAGGACAAGGGGAGGGGGGAGAGGGGAGGAGAGGAGAGGACAAGGGGAGGGGGGAGAGGGGAATAGGAGAGAGGGAGGAGAAGTGTGGAGGTGACAGGAGTTGAGGAGATGGTTGTGCCCACCCTGACGGAGTCATCCCCCCTCCCCTCCCCTCCTCCCCCCTCCCCTCCTCTCCTCCCCCCAGGGCCAGGGGACCTGTCTCCAGAGCAGAGGGAGGTGCTGCAGTGGCTGTTCCGCCCCCCCCTGCAGACAGAACAGCTGTCTGACCAGCCTCACCTGGTGGGGGGCCGAGGAGGGAGGCTGGTCGAAATTGGACCCAGGTATCTATCACACACACACATCTAGTCTACACGCGCACACACAGTCTACAGCCCCAGGCTGATGGGGCTGCCCCCTGCAGGCTGAACTTCTCCACTGCGTGGTCCACCAACGCCGTGTCCATCTGCCGGAGCGCCGGC
This sequence comes from Osmerus mordax, assembly GCF_038355195.1. Classification (NCBI taxonomy): domain Eukaryota; kingdom Metazoa; phylum Chordata; class Actinopteri; order Osmeriformes; family Osmeridae; genus Osmerus; species Osmerus mordax. The sequence goes on along the minus strand of NC_090076.1, from coordinate 10,054,184 downwards.
CTGAGTGCCGTGTCCAGGGTGGAGCTCTCCCGCCGCCTGCTGTTCACACTCGCACGGGACCCTCCAGAACCACCCATGGAGAACCCTCCAGAACCACCCAGGGAGAACTCTCCAGAACCCAGGGAGAACCTTCTGGAAGAGGCCGTGGAGAAGATCCTGGGTATTCTGTACGACAGCATGACGGAGTGCATCTACCCACATCCCATAACCTCATTCGCCGTGGAAACCAGACCCCAGGAGGTGTTTGAGGTCGACATCCTAGGGAAGGGTCGTGTTGCCTTGGAGACGGTGAACGAGGAGCTTGGTGAGAGGACAACATGATCTCCAAAACTGTAAACCTCCATGTGTGAGACTTACACACAGCTAAACTCATCAAGCTCTTGATTCTGACGAATATTAAACAGACGTGTTCTGCGGTCCTGTCTGACGGTTCCTCATCTAGTCTGACACTAACTACAGCCCTCCAGTTTCACTCTCTCTCTATCTCTCTCTCTCTCTCCCTTTTCATCCCTGTCTCTGTGGTCTCTGTTGTAGTCCTGCTTCCTTAGGTGAGTATCTTCTGTCTGTCCTGGGTGGAGGGGGGAGGAGGGGGTGAGGGGGAACAGACTGGTCACATGATGTGTAAGTAACATAATTGCTGAGATGCTTCCAGTCACAGGACTGGCCTGGTGTCTGGTCACGTGTTACTTCAGCATCATGTGTGTCTTCTGCCTCTTAATTCCACTGTGTGTGTGCGTGTGTGTGTGCAGGCCTGGCGTTTGACTCCTGGGACCTGGACTACTACACCTCTCTGTTCCACAGCCTCCGCAGGAACCCCACCAGCGTGGAGTGTTTCGACCTGGCTCAGTCCAACAGGTATGTGTGAGACGGTGTGTGTGTGTGTGTGTGTGTGAGACAGTGTGTGTGTGTGTGTGAGACAGTGTGTGTGTGTGAGACAGCAGGCCTGCAGGTTTGTTGGAGTTAATTTCCTCTTCGTCCCGCCCCCCTCAGTGAACACAGCCGTCATTGGTTCTTCCGCGGGCGCATGGTGATTGACGGGCAGGAGCAGGAGGGAACCCTGTTCAGCTGCATCATGGATACGCAGCTCCATAGCAACCAGAACAACATCATCAAGTTCTGTGACAACAGCAGGTAAGGTTCTTACCGTTGCTATGGAGTTGAGTCGATATTGTAACCCAGGTTACAACCAGGGTAAGGTTACATTAATATAATTATGTTGTTTTTTTGCAGTTGATATGATGTATTACTGTAGCTCTGGTGTGTGTGTGTGTGTGTGTGTAGTGGGATCACAGGGGTGCAGGTAGAGTGTGTGTATCCCAGAGATCCCTCTGAAGCCAGCAGCTACGAGACCAGGAGCTCCACCAGACATGTGATCTTCACCGCAGAGACACACAACTTCCCTACCGGTACACACACACCTACACACACACACACACACGTACACACACAGCAGATTGTGGTAGACGCAGAGTAACCGTGGTTACCCCTCAGGCGTGGCCCCGTTCAGCGGAGCGACCACGGGGACGGGGGGGAGGATCCGGGACGTGCAGAGCGCTGGCAGGGGGGGGCACGTCATCGCTGGAACAGCCGGATACTGCTATGGCAACCTGCACATACCTGGTGAGGTCACCTGAGTTCATGTGTCTGTCAGTCAAGTCCATCACTATAGTGTTGTGTGTTAAGCCCCTCCCCCTCCCCCAGGCTACAGTCTCCCCTGGGAGGGGCAGGAGGAGTACCCCTCCAGCTTCGCCCCCCCCCTGCAGGTGGCCATCGAGGCCAGCAACGGGGCCTCTGACTACGGGAACAAGTTTGGAGAGCCGGTCCTAGCAGGTAGATAACAACACACCAGTCAGGTCCTAGCAGGTAGATAACAACACACCAGTCAGGTCCTAGCAGGTAGATAACAACACACCAGTCAGGTCCTTGCAGGTAGATAACAACACACCAGTCAGGTCCTAGCAGGTAGATAACAACACACCAGTCAGGTCCTAGCAGTCTTAAGTCTCTTTATCTGTGTCCAGGCTTTGCACGGTCGTTTGGCATGCGGTTGGCCAATGGGGAGCGGCGAGAGTGGATTAAACCAATCATGTTCAGCGGCGGACTGGGCGCCATCGAAGACGCTCATGTGAAGAAGGAGGAGCCTGAGAAGGGTACGAGGAGAGAGAGGGTGTGTGTGTGTATATAGAAGAGGGTGTGTGTATATAGAAGAGGGTGTGTGTAGATAGGAGAGGGTGTGCTAACTCATGCTAGCGTTGTGCTGACTCAGGTATGGAGGTGGTGAAGCTCGGCGGTCCTGTTTACCGTATCGGAGTGGGAGGAGGGGCGGCGTCTTCCATACAGGTACACACACTCCACCCTCCATACAGGTACACACACACCACCCTCCATACAGGTACACACACACCACCCTCCATACAGGTACACACACACCACCCTCCATACAGGTACACACACCACCCTCCATACAGGTACACACACACCACCCTCCATACAGGTACACACGCACACCACCCTCCATACAGGTACACACGCACACCACCCTCCATACAGGTACACACACACCACCCTCCATACAGGTACACACACCACCCTCCATACAGGTACACACACCACCCTCCATACAGGTACACACACACCACCCTCCATACAGGTACACACACACCACCCTCCATACAGGTACACACACACCACCCTCCATACAGGTACACACACACCACCCTCCATACAGGTACACACACACCACCCTCCATACAGGTACACACACACCACCCTCCATACAGGTACACGCACACCACCCTCCATACAGGTACACGCACACCACCCTCCATACAGGTACACACACACCACCCTCCATACAGGTACACACACACCACCCTCCATACAGGTACACACACACCACCCTCCATACAGGTACACACACCACCCTCCATACAGGTACACACACACCACCCTCCATACAGGTACACACACACCACCCTCCATACAGGTACACACACACCACCCTCCATACAGGTACACACACACCACCCTCCATACAGGTACACACACACCACCCTCCATACAGGTACACACACACACCACCCTCCATACAGGTACACACACACCACCCTCCATACAGGTACACACACACACCACCCTCCATACAGGTACACACACACACCACCCTCCATACAGGTACACACACACACCACCCTCCATACAGGTACACACACACACCACCCTCCATACAGGTACACACACACACCACCCTCCATACAGGTACACACACACACCACCCTCCATACAGGTACACACACACACCACCCTCCATACAGGTACACACACACACCACCCTCCATACAGGTACACACACACACTACCCTCCATACAGGTACACACACACACCACCCTCCATACAGGTACACACACACACCACCCTCCATACAGGTACACACACACACACCACCCTCCATACAGGTACACACACACACCACCCTCCATACAGGTACACACACACACCACCCTCCATACAGGTACACACGCACCACCCTCCATACAGGTACACACGCACCACCCTCCATACAGGTACACACGCACCACCCTCCATACAGGTACACACACACACCACCCTCCATACAGGTACACACACACACCACCCTCCATACAGGTACACACACTTATATTAACTAAATATTCAGTCAGTCACTGATGCTAATAAATGTGTCATGTGAGCGCCTACCTGTGTGTGTGCAGGTGCAGGGGGATAACTCCAGCTCCAGGGACCTGGGAGCGGTGCAGCGGGGAGATGCAGAGATGGAGCAGAAGATGAACAGAGCTGTGAGGGCGTGTCTGGAGAGGGGGAGCGGGAACCCCATCTGCAGCATCCACGACCAGGGCGCCGGGGGCAACGGTAGGATGGGGGAGGGGCTAGAGTATACGTGTATATGTACCTGTTGAGTTATGGCTGATGTGTGTGTGTAACTGAGATGTGTGTAGCTGAGGTGTGTGTGTGTCTTGTGTTCAGGTAACGTCCTGAAGGAGTTGAGTGATCCAGCAGGAGCGATCATCTACTCCAGCAGGTTCAAGGTGAAGCTCCCACAATGCTCCTCTCTCACCTGTGAACCCCACGGACGCGTTCTGGCACAACGACCTCTCTCTGGCCTGCCCTGAAGGCTCATTGTGTGTGTGTGTGTGTGTGTGTCAGAGAGGAGACCCCACCCTGAGTGTGTTGGAGCTGTGGGGGGCGGAGTATCAGGAGAGCAATGCCCTGCTGCTGCGCCCAGCCGACCGCTCCTTCCTGGAGCGAGCCTGCCGCAGGGAGAAGTGTCCTGTCGACTTCGTAGGACACATCACTGGAGACGGCAAGGTAGGCCTCATCCATGCCCTCATCCTCTCCCTCATCCCTCTTGTCCTTCACTCTTATCCTCACTCTCATCCTTATCCTGTGTGTGTGTGTGTGTGTGCGCCTTCCTGCAGATGGTGCTGGTGGATGATGTGGATGGTGGTGTGGAGCAGGCCAGCGGGGGGCGCTGTCCTGTAGACCTGCAGCTGGACTGGGTCCTGGGGAAGATGCCCCAGAAGCAGTTTGATGTTGAGCGCGTGGGCGCCGCCCTGCAGGCCCTGCAGCTGCCTGCAGGCCTGACGGTCAGACGGGCCCTGGAGAGGGTGCTCCGCCTGCCCGCCGTCGCCTCCAAGCGCTACCTCACCAACAAGGTAGGGGGGGTTTGGGTTAGGCTGTGTGTTTGAGGGTGTGTATGTTATGCGTTTGTGTGTGTGTGTGGCAGAGATGGGAAGTAATAAAGTATAAATACTTTGTTTTCTTAAGTACAGTACAAACCCTCAAAAGTAAAAAGTTTTTTAAAAGTTTCTAAAAGTCGCAAACATTTTTGGGAAAATATTTTTGAAGTTTCAAAAGGTTGACATTTTTTACTCTGTCGGTCGTCAGGTGGATCGCTCGGTGACGGGCTTGGTTGCCCAGCAACAGTGCGTGGGTCCTCTCCACACCCCATTGGCTGACGTGGCCGTCGTGGCTCTGTCTCCGTTCAGCCTGCAGGGGGCGGCAACCGCCATCGGCGAGCAGCCAATCAAGGGCCTGGTTTCTCCAGGGGCGGGAGCTCGCATGGCGGTGGGGGAGGCGCTGACTAATCTGGTTTTCGCTAGAGTCACAGACCTGAAGGTACCTGGGGGTGTGTGTGTGTGTGTGTGTGTGTGTGTGTGTGTGTGTGTGTGTGTGTGTGTAGGACGTGAAGTGTAGTGGTAACTGTGTGTGTGTGTGTAGGACGTGAAGTGCAGTGGTAACTGTGTGTGTGTGTGTAGGACGTGAAGTGCAGTGGTAACTGTGTGTGTGTGTGTAGGACGTGAAGTGCAGTGGTAACTGTGTGTGTGTGTGTGTGTGTGTGTGTAGGACGTGAAGTGCAGTGGTAACTGGATGTGTGTGTGTGTGTGTGTGTAGGACGTGAAGTGCAGTGGTAACTGGATGTGTGTGTGTGTGCGTGTAGGACGTGAAGTGCAGTGGTAACTGGATGTGTGTGTGTGTGCGTGTAGGACGTGAAGTGCAGTGGTAACTGGATGTGTGTGTGTGTGTGTGTAGGACGTGAAGTGCAGTGGTAACTGGATGTGTGTGTGTGTGTGTAGGACGTGAAGTGCAGTGGTAACTGGATGTGTGTGTGTGTGTGTGTGTAGGACGTGAAGTGCAGTGGTAACTGGGTGTGTGTGTGTGTGTGTGTAGGACGTGAAGTGCAGTGGTAACTGTGTGTGTGTGTGTGTGTGTGTGTGTGTGTAGGACGTGAAGTGCAGTGGTAACTGGGTGTGTGTGTGTGTGCGTGTAGGACGTGAAGTGCAGTGGTAACTGGATGTGTGTGTGTGTGTGCGTGTAGGACGTGAAGTGCAGTGGTAACTGGATGTGTGTGTGTGTGTGCGTGTAGGACGTGAAGTGCAGTGGTAACTGGGTGTGTGTGTGTGTGTGTGTGTGTGTAGGACGTGAAGTGCAGTGGTAACTGTGTGTGTGTGTGTGTGTGTGTAGGACGTGAAGTGCAGTGGTAACTGGATGTGTGTGTGTGTGTGTGTGTGTGTGTGTAGGACGTGAAGTGCAGTGGTAACTGGATGTGTGTGTGTGTGTAGGACGTGAAGTGCAGTGGTAACTGGATGTGTGTGTGTGTGTGCGTGTAGGACGTGAAGTGCAGTGGTAACTGGATGTGTGTGTGTGTGTAGGACGTGAAGTGCAGTGGTAACTGGGTGTGTGTGTGTGTGTGTGTGTGTGTAGGACGTGAAGTGCAGTGGTAACTGTGTGTGTGTGTGTGTGTGTGTGTAGGACGTGAAGTGCAGTGGTAACTGGATGTGTGTGTGTGTGTGTGTGTGTGTAGGACGTGAAGTGCAGTGGTAACTGGATGTGTGTGTGTGTGTAGGACGTGAAGTGCAGTGGTAACTGGATGTGTGTGTGTGTGTGCGTGTAGGACGTGAAGTGCAGTGGTAACTGGATGTGTGTGTGTGTGTAGGACGTGAAGTGCAGTGGTAACTGGATGTGTGTGTGTGTGTAGGACGTGAAGTGCAGTGGTAACTGGATGTGGGCGGCTAAGCTACCAGGGGAGGGGGCGTGTCTGTGGGAGGCGTGTCAGGCCATGTGTGAGGTCATGGGTCAGCTGGGCGTCGCCGTGGACGGCGGGAAGGACTCCCTCAGCATGGCCGCCAGGGTCGGCACGGAGACCGTCAAAGCTCCAGGTACGAGGGAGTGTGTGTGTGGTATATCCATGTCCTGTGTGTGTGTGTGTGTGTGTGTGTGTGTGTGGTATATCCATGTCCTGGGTGTGTGTGTGTGTGTGTGGTATATCCATGTCCTGGGTGTGTGTGTGTGTGTGTGTGGTATATCCATGTCCTGTGTGTGTGTTCCAGGGTCTCTGGTCATCTCAGCGTACGCTGTGTGTCCTGACATCACAGCCACCGTGACCCCCGACCTGGAAGACCCTGATGGCCAAGGTACACACACACATAAACAAACCATTCACACACATACAGTTAACACTGCATTTCACACTCTCTGTCTCTCTCTCTCTCTCTCTCTCTCGTGTCAATATATATATCTGTATCTCCGTGTGTGTGTGCAGGCGTGCTGCTGTGGGTCCCAGTCAGCCCAGGGCAGCAGCGTCTGGGTGGTTCTGCTCTGGCTCAGTGTTACGGCCAGCTGGGAGACACAACCCCTGACCTCGACCAGCCCCTGCTTCTGCAAGCCTGCTTCAACACCACCCAGACCCTCCTGCAGGGTGGGTACACGCACCACCCCACCCTCCTCCACCCACACCACCCACCTGCTACACTGGCCAATCACCACCCAGGTGAATGTGATTGGTGTATATTATAACAGCTGTGTTTGTGCTGCAGACCGCCTGCTGAGTGCAGGACATGACATCAGCGATGGAGGCCTCATTTCCTGTATGCTGGAGATGGCGTTTGCAGGGAATCGTGGGATAGAGGTGGACCTGGTGTCTGGAGGGGCGGGAGGTGAGCAGATCAGTAACAATAATATTATTATTGTGCATTTTATTCTTCCCTTCTTTGTGGAAGAATCTCAGGAAGCTCCAGGTTGTAGAAGTGAACAGACTTGGTTGGTTTTCTAGTGTCACTAGAAGCTGTTTTCCCCCTCAGTGCTGGAGCTGCTGTTCAGTGAGGAGCTGGGTCTGGTCCTGGAGGTGTGCCGGGGGCAGGAGCAGGAGGTGAAGCAGAGGTACCTCCAGGCTGGGCTCACCTGCCACAGCATAGGATGCTGTGTGGGGCTGGGCCCCGAGGCCAAGGTGAGGCACATCACACACACACACAGTCACCTAAACCTAACCACACACATCCACACACAGACAGCCTCATCATCAACTCTTCTTCTTCAGGTCAGAGTTTGTGTGGACGGACAGGAAGTGTTGTGTGAGTCCCTGCCCAGCCTCAGGGCATTGTGGGAAAGCACCAGCTTCCAGCTAGAGCGTCTCCAGGCAGAGCCAGCGTGCGTGTCACAGGAAGAGGCGGGGCTAGGGAGCAGGACGCAGCCCTACTTCCACCTGACTTTTGACCCCGCCGAGATCCCTGCTGTCATCCAGGGTGAGAGGGGTCTACTGAGAGGCTACTGACCCCAACTTATCAGAGCTCGCTGATGGAGCCCTCATGTTTAACTGTGTGTGTTCAGGACAGCCTCGCGTGGCTGTGGTGAGGGAGGAGGGCAGCAACGGCGACAGGGAGATGGCCGTGTCTCTCCACATGGCTGGCTTTGAGGTCAACACACTCACAGACACAAAATGAACAACAATTGTGTGTTCAACTTGCATGCTCACCACGTGTGTGTGTGCATGTGCAGGTGTGGGACGTCACCATGCAGGACCTGTGTTCAGGGTTCGGGCTGCAGCTCTTCAAGGTGCTCGTGTTTGTAGGAGGATTCAGCTACGCCGATGTGCTGGGCTCAGCTAAAGGTACACACACACACACACACACAGAAGATAGACACATACACACAAACTCTCTTCGATGCTCACACGTGCTGTGTCTATGTCTCTCGCCCAGGCTGGGCTGCTACTGTGATGTACAACAACAACGCCAGGACGGAGTTCGAGCGCTTTCGTCGCCGTGACGACACGCTGAGTCTGGGCGTGTGCAACGGATGCCAGCTCCTAGCCCTGATGGGCTGGGTGGGAGAGGGGGAGGAGGGGGGAGGTAAGAGAGGGGAGGAGGGGGGGGTAAGAGAGGGGAGGAGGGGGGAGGTAAGAGAGGGGAGGAGGAGGGGGTAAGAGAGGGGAGGAGGGGGGAGGTAAGAGAGGGGAGGAGGGGGGAGGTAAGAGAGGGGAGGAGGGGGGGTAAGAGAGGGGAGGAGGGGGGAGGTAAGAGAGGGGAAGTGTCTGTACTCTATGATTACTGTTACCCTAAGTGTGTGTGTGTGTGTGTCTCTGTGTGTGTGCAGACCCTGAGGTGGTGCTGGGTCCTAACCTGTCCGGCAGGTTTGAGTCCAGGTTTGTGAGTGTGGGTGTCCAGGCCTCCCTGTGTGTCTGGCTGAGGGGCATGGAGGGCTCAGCGCTGGGGGTGTGGGTCGCCCATGGAGAGGGTAGGACCAGCTACACACACCTCTACACCCTTACACACCTCTACACACACACCCTTACACACCTCTACACACACACCCTTACACACCTCTACACACACACCCTTACACACCTCTGCACACACACCTCTACACACACACCCTTACACACCTCTGCACACACACCTCTACAGACCCTTACACCTCCTCCTGTCCTCCAGGTCAGGTCCAGTTCCGTTCCCGCGGGGCCCAGGACCGCCTCCTCTCCGGCTCCATGGCGCCCCTGCGTTACCTAGACGACCAGGGCCTCCCCACGGAGGAGTACCCCCTGAACCCCAACGGCTCCCCCGAGGGCGTGGCCGGGCTGAGCTCCAAGGACGGCCGCCACCTGGCCATGATGCCCCACCCAGAGCGCTGCACACTGGGCTGGCAGTGGCCCTGGGCCCCCCGGGGGCTGCGGGCCTCCCTCACCCCCTCCCCCTGGATGCGCATGTTCAGGAACGCTGCAGCATGGACCGCCTCCTAAGGCCTGGCTCACCTGCCCCTCACACACACACACACACACACACACACACCTGGTCTGTCTGTCTCCCTGCCTGGGATCTGTGTTGCGGTGACATTAAGATTCTGTCGAACACACATGATTCACATAATAAATAACCTTTATACAAGCAGACCGTTGTTAAGTCCATTCATTTACAGGCTGGTGTTGCCAGCAGGTGAGAGAGTCCAGGTGTGTTGAGGCTGGGTCCTCACTCCCTCGCCTCCCAGCGGCCTGGCCCCCCCGCGGCCTCGCCCCCCCCCCTCCTGGGGGCTGAGGTCCTGTCTGTCGCCACCTGCTGGTTGAAGCGTCCCGGCGCAGTGTGTTTCTGATCGTGTGTGTCTCATTACCCCTTGGTCAGTAAGCAACAGTATGCCCTATATTCTTACAGACAGTAGGATAGGTAGCAATATAATATTGCTTATTTGACATGTTAATAAGTAAAGTTTAAATGTTCTTATTGAAACTGATTATTGCGCCTATTAGTGTCGCTTTCCCATTGGATAGTTAGTGCAGGAGTGGAGGAAATATTTTATATTAGAAAATATTATCTAATAGCCTCAAGATATTTTAGACACGAGAGGCTGTGTTGAGTACAAACTGCAGCGTGTAGCTCTTGCTGGGTTGCATCTTATCTCCTAAGTAATAATCACAGAGGGTTATTTATATATATTTTTTTAAAGAATGAAAGTGGTTTCAGATGCACAGAACATAATGTTTTACATATGGACGCCCCTTATTATGAAGGGAGAATTTCTGAATCCAAGTTTCAAGAATTGGTGTGTGTGTGGAGGGAAGGAAAGGGAAGAACAAATATATATACACAAGAAAGGTATCTGGTATTCAGGACGAGACAAACTTACGGCCAACGAGCGCCGTGTGAACTTAACCAGCTTCACCTGCCAGGGAACAAGAAGCACGCTACTGGCTCCTTTGTCACAGGAGGGTTTGGGATCGTTAGCGTCATGACAGTGAGGCTAGGCTACAACGGCACATCAATCAGCATAATAAAGGGCTTGTGCTTGTTTTGTGATGCAGCAACGTGATGATGAAGCGCCGGATCAGACTGAATCATCTGCTCCGGCGGCCTTGGCTACGATGCTGCCACATCCGGCTCTACTGCATGGGTGCTCTGCTACGATGAGAACTTGTGACCTCCGACACCAGAGGGTCAGACAACACAAGCTTCATTCACACTCATGCTACACAACAACAGAGGTAGCTAGTCCTGCCTCCCACCTGCTACATGCATCAGCATTTGCCGTAGCAGCTACAAACAAGAGCATTTAGCCGTAGCAGCTACAAACAAGAGCATTTAGCCGTAGCAGCTACAAACAAGAGCATTTAGCCGTTGCTGCTACACAAATGAGCATTTAGCCGTAGATGCTACAAACATTAGCATTTAGCCGTAGCTGCTATAAACAAAAGCATAACAGGGATAAGTGCTACCTGGTAAAAGCACGTAGGCCTATCTACACACACACACCACCACTATCATCATAAACAGCAGTCAGAGCTTTAACACCCCTTAACATTCAACACACTAACATTTACACACTAATATTAAAACACTGGCGCATGTTCATCTGTTAGAACACCCTTCGGAGTGAACCATGTCTGTAGCTGACAAACATAGCCTTGAGAGGCCTGGGTGGGTGTGTGACCGTCTTCACAGGGCATCACAGGACTGTCTGGTAGAGGTAGCCCCTCTTGTAAGCACTCAGGGGGTAGAACGTTGCCACCACAAACTTCCCGTCGAAGGTCCGTCCTGTGAGCAGCCTCTGAGCTTCCTTGGACTCGCTGGCGTTGGTGTACTCCACAAACACCTGGGGAGGACACACCTGAGTCAGCTGGGGGTAGAGGTGATGGGGTCAGGGTTAGGTAGGGTCAGGTGGTAGTCAGGGTTAGGTGGGGTAGGACAGGGTAGTACCTGGCCTTTCCCTGGGTTCTCCTTGGGGATAAGCAGGGACACCACAGATCCATACTTCTGGCACTCCTCCTTCATGTCCTCCAAGATATCTGCACACACACCAACATGCTGACAGCACTGTGGGCTTTACTCCACACACACGGCTGATGTGATCCAACAGGTAGTTTATAGAGAGATCAGAGAGACCAGAGAGAGACTATAGACCAGAGAGAGACCAGATAGACCTGCCTTCGTATTCATCCTCGTTGTGCAGGTGGCTGTCGTCTATGAGGTTGAGCAGACGCAGCACAGGAGACGCTAGCAGTACCAGGTCCTCGATGTGTGGAGCTGGAACACACACACACACACACAGTTAACACACACACACACAGTTTACATTCTCCTTTCAATGTGAGAGATGGGAATATTGTGATCCAGCTATCAGCTGGCTGAAAGTAGGTGTTCCCCCACAGGGTTGACTTTGATCTGGACTTTCTGTGTGTGCGTATGCTCACGTGTGTGTATGGCTGTGTGTGTGTGTGTGTATCTATCATTCACACTGACCGAAGGGGATGCTGAAGAACGGGCTGAGCAGGGCGCCCTCTGCAGTGGCTCTGCTCTCAGGGCTCTGGTGCAGCATGCTGCAGGAGGCAGGAGGACAGTGAGCCTGACGCCTCCAGCATGCATGATCAGAACATGTGTTCAGGTGTGTGTTCAGGTGTGTGTTCAGGTGTGTGTTCACGTAGGTGTGTGTGTTCAGGTGTGTGTTCAGGTGTGTGTTCAGGTGTGTGTTCAGGTGTGTGTTCACGTAGGTGTGTGTTCAGGTGTGTGTTCAGGTGTGTGTTCATGTGTGTGTTCAGGTGTGTGTTCACGTAGGTGTGTGTGTTCAGGTGTGCGTTCAGTGTCTACCCCTTGATGAGGTCTCTGAGGTGGTACACTGGGATGGCTGGGCTGGCTGCACTGCTGCTGCTGGCAAACAGGTGGTCGATGATCGCTGCACTGCTGTCCTGCAGAGACAGACAACACTGTACCTGTACCTTACCCAGCCCTATCAGCATGGATACAATACGCAAGTGAACAGAATGTAATTCCAGTACCTTCCACTGCTGTGAGCGGAGGGTGTCCTTCAGCTTCACCCCCGACAGCATCTCCAGGAGGATCACCCCCAGACTCCACAGATCCACAGCCGTGCTGCAGCCCTGGGCCCCCTCCAGCCCTCCCACCTCCTCAGCCCCCTCCAGCGCCCCCGGATCCAGCCCCTCAGCCCCCTCCAGCGCCCCCTGGGCCAGCAGGTTCTGATGTTCAGCTTCTGGGGCACGGTACCCGTCTGTCTGGATGTACTTCACATCCTGGACACACCCACACACACAGTTAGGAGGAACAGACCTCTCCTCCTCCTCTTCACCTCTCCTCTCCTACCACCCTCCCCTTGTCTCCCCCCCTCCCCTCTCCTTACCTGGTTTCCCTCCTTGAAGCTGAGTCCAAAGTCGATGAGTTTGAAGCACTCGTCGTCAGCGCACCAGAGGATGTTGCGTGGTTTGAGGTCGGCGTGGACATAGCCCTCCCTGTGGAGGAACCCCAGGGCCTCCAGCACATCCCTGGCACAGTGCTGGATCAGCCACATGGAGTGGCCCTGCCGCCCTCGGCCCCCCTGGTCGCCCCCCTGCCCGCCACCCTGTACCAGCAGCTCAGACACGCTCACGTCCAGCAGCTCCAGGAGGAGGCAGCGCGTCGCCACGCCAACACTGCTGTGATTGGTGAACACGCCATACAGCGTCACTGTCAACACAGGAAGAATAACACTGACATCGGTATTATAGTTTTGTTGTTACACGGCTAAGTTCAGCATGCTATAACGACAACCTGATAAGATGTATAGTATCAGATGTATCCATTTCTAATATAATGAGACGCTGATTTTTTATGTCGCTGCTTAGTAAACACATCAAGGCTTGGCTTTCAAACTTCTGACCGTATTGAATTGATTGGCACACAACCTTTTATTATCTAGGCTAAGTCGGTGTCTATGAGGCTTTGAATAAAACATGTTTATTTGCAGAAGTGTTCTAGCTATAGTTTACCGATGTTTTTGTGTCCTTGAATGTCCTCCAGTACGGATCTCTCTTTATGGTAGCCGTAATCCCCACCTTGAACGTCGGCTTGAAACTCCTTGACCGCCGCGGTGCTCGCTCTTCCAGAGTTTACCTTGTAAACAGAAGCCGAGACTCCTTGGCCCAGACGAGCTTGTACATTCCAGATCTCTCCGAATATTTCAAACAGCACCGGTTTCATTACGTGGTCTACGTTTCCTGAAGTTGCTGTACTCGTAGCGGCTGACATATCAGATTATTTTCAAGACAGTTTCGATATTAAAACGGAGTTATTGCCCCGTTAGAGCCATGAAAAGAGAGTCTCGTCATCTCCGTTCGCTACAATGGACCATTTTTGCCGCAATGGTGGATCATGGACGGATCGAAGAGTTTCCGGAAGTTAGCAGCAATAATACTAGTAGTACGGTTGCGGCAGAATAAACCGTATTGTGTGATGCACTTTTAAAGGTGCAGCGTCCCTTATATTTTTGACCACAGGGCGATGCACAAAAATCGTGCATCTGCTCTCAGATTGGTATTGCGTTTTTCATTGGCCGTTTCTTGACTAACTGTTTAGTCTCAAAATGTGCCTTCAGAGAAGAAATATTTCTCCCCCTCGTTCAGCACAAGAACTACAGGGAGATTCAATGGAGCCTAACCCTGTTTATTTTTAATAAACCAAGCAGTATGCTTCCCAATGGTGTGGTTTCTGTGGGGGAAAAAGTGTACAAGAAGTGATTTAAATTTATTATTTGAAAGATATCGTAATCTTTTTTTGATAGATCAAAAAAGATTACTCATGTCAGTTCCGGCTAACTTAAACAACCACTTTTCTGCTCTCCGTGTCAGTTGTGTAGGCTAGTAACGTCTTTCCCCTAGCGATTATGAACCACAGCAAACTGCAAACCACGGAAAAGAATATTGGCCAACACGGAGGAAAGGCCTCATACAAACTGCTTGACATGCTGTTCATGTTTCAGAGCTTTATTAGAGATGTGTTTATTGCGGAAAATAGGTGCAAGCTCGTTAGCCTATCAAGGTAACGTAAAATGTCAACAAGGCAGGTAGCGCTAACGCTAGCTAAGGATAATAGTGTATTACAGTGCTTACAAAGAAACGGTTGGATGTGAGGGTCATGTAAATTAGTAGTGTATGGAATGGGTGTGGGATCATTGCAAGTGTAGAGTGAAGAGAATCATTACACACTAATAAGCAAACAGTGATGATGTTCCTGCTGGTAATGGAGAGACCCAGCTTGTTAGGGCACAGCTTATTAATTTAAGATCCGTATTTTTATTGTTTGCACCTTCCTGCCACAGTGTGACGGCCCTCCCCTTTCCTGTGCGACCATGCTGCCCAGGACTGGTGGGCGTGGTGTTGGTGGCTCGTCAGGGCTAATTGGACACACCTGGACCCGCGGCTTGAGGCTTCAAGTAGGCTACCTGTTCCAGGGATGGGTGTGGAGATTCGACCTGAGCTACACACCTGAAGAGGACCTCGCCACCGAGCCTCCCCTGGACCTCGCCACCGAGCCTCCCCTGGACCTCGCCACCGAGCCTCCCCTGGACCTCGCCACCGAGCCTCCCCTGGACCTCGCCACCGAGCCTCCCCTGGACCTCGCCACCGACCCTCCCCTGGACGTGTCAACTGACACCCCTGGACTTCCACCTCCCGAAGCTCCCTGTCCCTTTGTTCATCCCCTGGTGGTCAGAGTGAGGTATGGACTTTCTAAAGTGTATATTTGTGTTACTCTTAATGTGAAACTGTGGACAAGTGGTGATTTCGGTTTTTGTATGCTATAGTTTTCACGGTGCGCAAACAGCGATGGTGTCGGGAGAGAAATAAACCGTGGAGCATCTGTCGAGACTCTCTGCGTCTTATTCATACCAAGGGCAGTTACTTTCCTACTATCCCTTCTCTCCTCCAGGTGTGCAACCTGATTGCGCTGGCCAGTCATAATCGCTCCACTGCCAGGACCCGCAAGAATGACCACTCCTCCCGCTTTCACTCAGTTTTCCAGCTGGACATTGAGGATGGCGTGCATGCTGCAAGTTTTCAGGCAGTGATAAGCGCACTCTGATGATTTGCATGTTAAACAAACAATATTTTTTAATTTGTAGTACATTGTAAGAGATACTAAATACGATCGGCATTCGGTTACAACAGGGCTGGTGATACGAGTCTTATTATTAGTATGCTATTAGCGGCTGAATCTGCAATGTCCAGCAGCCATTGAGTCAGATCGGGAAAATGTTTGTACTTTTTTTTTGTGGGAAAAAAAAAAAGCGTTTCAAATTTCGATTAGTCGATTTTCAAACGTCTTGGTCGACCTAAAGAAAATCTTAGTCGGGGACAGCCCTAGTATCTACGAAACCACACAGCCCTATAACCACACAACACAAACGTGGTTGACACCACTCTGCTTCATACCCACACAACACAAAGGTTCTCGGGCATGGCTCGACAAGTAGGGGTGTGTCATTAGTGTTGACGTTTAAAGTTTTGGGTAAGTGTTTCTGCGAGGTGGCACAGTCGAAACGAAACCAGGCAGGAAGACTTCTTTCTGTTTCTATACTCAAGAAAGGGTTGGGATTAGGGACGGACACGATACAAAGCATTCCTGGTTGATGACATCTTCATCAACATATAAAGCCACGCACTCAATGAAACTCAGACATTCTAACACCAGCAAGATATCAGACAACTGCCTAACTATGAGGTAAGTATTTTTCACTACTATTGCTAATTATTATAACCTTTATTTAACCCTTGTGTTATCTTCGGGTCATTCTGACCCATCAGTCATTGTAACCCACCATCGTATTTCGACAACTTTACCGCATACAAAAACAAAGTGAAGCATTTTCTTTTAACCGTTCGGCTGTCTCAGACCCCCCACATTGCGACGGTTAAAAGAAAATTATTTTTATTTGTTTTTGTATTGGGTAAAATTGGGTAAATACAACGATGGTTCGTTATGAACCTTTGGGTCATGTGACCCGAAGGCAGCACAACCAGAAAGACCTCTTGAAATATATTTTACAGGAGTGTCCTGGCCAAGATGGGCAGTAGTGTAGCGGGGTTTGCTCGTTTAAGATTAGCAATACTTAATTTATAATAAAGTATGTAGTTCTTGGGGCACCACCTCTTATTTGTTAAAGGGACAGAGGAAACCTTATTGAATAATATTGAAAAATAGCCTTTGTAGTAATCAGTCTAATCTTAAGTTGTGAATTCTATGAAAGTAGAGCAGATCAGAAAACGTGAGGGATAACGCGAGTATTATAAACAATGATTTATTTAAGGAAATGTAATTATAATGAACAAATACCAGAGAAGTTATAGGTTAGTTGAAGGTGAGTTGAGTTGAACTGTCCTAAACTATGATGAGGGTTGGTACAAGATGGTAGGTTGAGAGCGCGTGGGGAGGGGGAATGGGAGAGTATGTTAACTAATCCTAACGGAAGTTAGGTTAAATCATTTGCAAACTAAATCACAATATGCCAATGTTCACAAGTAAGAAATGTAGCAATATCGCAGTTACTGTTGTCAGTTTGAAGAAGAAGAGTCAAAGTTCCGTTCGTCGTTGTCAAACGGTTAGAGCAAAGGAATCTTTCGCTAAAGTTCCAGTGGTGGTCCAGTGAGTGTGCAGGTTGAGAGGAATAGGTTAGAGAGTGACGCGTTCACCTCAATTTAATCCTACGAACAAGCGGGGTGTGATTGTTCATCTTGGGTTTTTATAATCCAAGAAATGCGGGGTATCCCTGTTTGAGGGTGAGCTTTTCATTGGTCAGTTTACCTGACCAGGCGTTGTCCTGAGATAAGATAGGTGTGAAGTGGTCGGTAGATTGAAGTCAATATTTCAAATGTCCATGGAATGCTTAAACTTCAAAATATAACAAAACAACGTTCAGAAATAGTTTTGTTAGTATGGTACAATCATTTTGATATCAAGATTGACAGACTTATCATAACCGGAAAGGAAGTTTCATTAAAACATAAAATTACATCAACACAGCATTTAAAAGTAAAGCATAAATTGTCACACAAATTCCAATAGTTCTTCTAGTGTCCACAAGCAGTATTGTCTTTGAGAGATGTTTGTAAATTCATGAAATGTCTGTTTTGGGATAAATCCTTTATAATTCAGATTTTCTGGAGTAAGGGAGGTTGAGAAAGGTTTTACAATACTAAAAACACTTACAAATCAGTTGATATGCATAACATATTCTTTAAGATGGTTCACTTTGACACATTTCTAAATTGTCTTTCCAACCAGCACTCCTAAGACAGCCTTGAGATTGAAACTGAAAAAGCTGGAATGCCACTTCACGTGGGGCATAACCGGCAGCATCTCAAAACTGCGTTGGCTCAGAGATCACCTGGAAGACATCAATACTGACGAGGGGTACACCTGGCTGGGTCACATCTACAACCTCCTGGGTTTCATACGCTACAGACAGGGCTGTACCGATTCTGCCGTCCAGTATCTCAGAAAGGCAGGGGAGACCTTTCTACAAATCAACAACACGGTCTCAGAGGAGGGCCCATGGCTGTTGGTCAACTATGGAAACCTAGCCTGGATGAACTTCCATCTGAACAACATGAAGGCGAGTCAGGACTACCTGGAGAAGGTGGAGGCTGTGCTGAGGGATCACCCCTCTCCGTCCCAGGAGGATCCACTGCACCCCGAGGTGTACGCAGAGAAAGCCTGGACTCTCATGAAGTTTGGCAAGGCCAAAATGGCAAATGTAATAGAATGCTTCCAGAAGGCAATTGCAATGGAACCTGATAGAAAGGAATGGCAGACAAGCCTCGTTTTAGCCCTCAACGCCAGATGCACTCCAAAGATGGAGTTGGAGATTTTGGAGAAACTTAGAATGGCTAAGGAAGTTGATCCGGAGAATTCATACCTTGCTAGCGTTTACTTACTAAGACTGGCTAAGAAACAGAGAGTCGGTCAGGATGAGATACAAGCGCTAGCTAGGAGGATTTTGAGTAGGCCTTGCGGTGCTAACAGTGGTCTTGCACCCTTACTTGAAGTCTACAGAATTTGCTTAACACAGGACGAAGCTATGGACCTGGTACAGGAGGCCCTTGACAGATATCCAGATGATCGCAACTTGAAAGCCAAGCTTGCAGAATTTTACAAGAGGAAAGTCTTTTCAAAGGAAGGCATCCATTGTACTAAGAGTTTCATCGACAGAGGCATCAGTCTGTTCCAGGAAGTGATCGCTCTTTACCCAGAATCCTGCACGAAGGCCAAATTGGACCTTGCATCTATCTATGCTAAGTCAGGACGTGATGGAGCTGATGTAATATACGAGGAGTTACTGGGCAGAAGTGACCTAGGGCCTGATGAGTTACAAATGCTGCACTTCTCTTACGCCAAGCACCTGAATTATTATGGCCGTGGCCAAGACTGGCGAGACAGATCTATAAATCATCACATGAAGGTTGTAGAAATACAAAAGCAAAGCAAATTTCAGAGCAAAAGTGTCATGATTTTGAGTCGAATTGTAGAACGAGGTCTTAACTACAGGTGTGCAGAAATACGAGACTTTTTGGAGGAAAATTCAGCCACGCTGTGAGGTATGAGAAGAGGTCTCAGAGAACTGTGCTCACCTACAATAACTTTCAAGACTGCTATTCAGACAGCTGTTTTGTTTGACCAGTGATCTTCATTAACTTTTTTTTTTATGGAATAAAATAATTTGTGTATTTCTGATGATTAAAAACGCAACTGAGACCAATAATGACGTTCTAATTATTTACAACGGGGCGGAGTTCTTTATTTATATAAATGTGATATTGACAAACCTTTGTGCCAACATTCATACCAGTTACATGTTTAACCCCACCAAACAAAACATGGCAATGCTCATATGTAGAAGTGTAGGTCCAGAATCTAGGTGTCCATGGCAACCTCTTAACCTCCACTAGTCTTCTAAATGCTTTAATTGCAGCACTGTGGTAGACAGTATGGAGCTGAATGACAGTTTTTTTTCTGCAATATTGTTTGGATGGATGGTTCTAAAATAACCAACACATTTTAAAATAAAACAAGATATAAGACATTCATGACACAAATAGGATTGTAAAGAAAAAAAAAAAAAAAAAAAAAGACTTCAAAAAATCCAGGGCTACAAAACTAAACAAATCACTCATTTCCTCTCCGGCTTTTCTTGTGGCTCTTTTTGGAACTCCTTGGACAAAAGAAAAACATTGCTGTGATATTCTGTCATTCACCAATACATATGAATGAAAGCTATAAAACTATTGAGGCAGCGATTTTCGACATTCAGTCCTTCCAACTCTTACCTCTCTGGGGATTTGGAATGGCTGCGATGCCTATGACTTCTGTGATGGCCTGGTGCAAAACAGAGAGTTCCAAGTCATCTTAAGGTGCATTTGGCACACAAAAGGGACAAGGCAAACAGGGGATAACATTTCCTTAGAATTCCACGTGGCCGGTCACAGGTCGCTATGGCATCGGTTGCTAAGTTACCTGGGGACTTGGAGCGGTGCCGTCTCTCCCTGGACCTGCTGCGATGGCGACGGGGGCTTTTACTGCGGTGACGCTCTCGTCTGGGGGACGGGCTGTCACAAACGCAACGATACACATTTAGAAAGCCCGTTAGCCAGACACGTAAAGACAAGTCAATAACAAAACTTAGCTTCGCAATGCTTTTGTTCTGCGAGTTAGCCTAGCTTTTGGCGCAACATTCGTCGTCGACCGGAGTTTCAACAAGGACGGAATACGAGGAAATCCAGACAGGAAATAAAACATACCTTCGTCTCTTAGGAGATCTGCTCCTCCTGATCAAAAGCAAAAAAACACGACGATCAGCGTCACAGACAAGATTAACAATCTCGACAGTTGACTCGGACGGATGTGAGAAAGGCGAGGTGTTTACCTTCGGGGCGAACGACTGCGCCTGTAGCGAGGAGAAGGAGAGCGGCGCGGTCTGTCGTTGTCACGGTAACTGCGCCTGTGCGGCTCCGGGGTCTGAACTCTCTCAGGCTGTGGAGGGAGGACGGTGAACCAGACAAACACATGCTCAGTACCGGAGCGGTTCAGTTTCCAAAAACCACCTCACACATCAAAGAGCCAATGTGCCGACTTTGCTACGGCAAATTACCTTCTCCTCCTCCTCGTCTTCCTCTTCGCTGGTCTCCACCTCGTCCAAGTCTTCCTCCAGGGCACTGATGCGGGTGTCTAACAGCTCTGCCTCCTCCAGAACCTGCCTCTTCTGTTAGAAAAACACACACATGGATTTTATTTTCGCTAGCTGGTTAGTAGTCGCGTTCGGAGGTCAGAGGGCCGGAGTTGGGTCAAGATTGGGCGACGTGATTACAGCAAACACACACACACACACAGATCAGCACTGTAGCCTGTGTCTGTGAAACAAAGGATAAGATGTGGGTCTGACTTGCCTGTAGCCTCGGTAGGATGATGTCACACATTCTCTCAGCATGGAGAAGCTCATCGATAAACTCATCAACATGCATCAGCTCAAATTCTGAAACAAAACAACAGTTACAATCATTTCAACAAAATGATTAATGCACTGTTTGGGTCACACTTAAGGGATATTTTCTGGAAGCAAATCAGTGACATTTATCCTGGATGTTGCACTCTGATTTTTTGGGGCTGTAATTTTTTCTGATTGAATTTCACCATTCGAATTACAGCCACCTGAATTTCTGAACCTTGAATTTTGGGGTCAGATTATTACTATTAATAATAATAATAATGTTATATTATTTTATTTTTTACATTGAAATAAATTCATATTTCAAGAGGTGAATTGAAAACCAACAAATTCAGTGGTGTGTAAATGTCAATATTAAGTATTCAATGCCTTTTAATAAAATTCAAAACATGGTGTCACTGATTTGCTTCCATAATCTGTTGTTTAGCCTGTGCAGAGTTGGCATCGCACATTGTTACTGGAGAGAGGTTAAGAACGTATAAATACATAATCTTGAAATACATTGATTTTACCTCCATTCCGGTTTTGACTTTTGATCTTCCTGTAGTCGTTGTACAGTGGTTCCAGGTACTTGTAGCAGTCAACTGATGTTCCGGTCAACCTCATGTACATAGCTCCAAGCAAACGGACATACCTTATACAAAAAATGACAACGTTTGGAACAGCGTTGTATGTGTACTCTGATGGCATAATTAATGACACGAACAATGTGTTCGTTATGCACCCCCTGTTTCTCAAAGGCAGGGGGATTTCATTAGCCGTTGCTAACTTACTTGAAATCCTCGTTCTTGATGAATTCTACGATTATGTCTTTTTCTGGTTGAATCTGCAGCATTTTGAGCGTAAGACACAGGAACGGCGTTGGTTTGATATTTCCTCCATACACTCCCCCGACGAACTTCAGCTCCATGGCTTTATCAACAACGAGCTCAGCTGTGTTGCAAGAACAGTCGGGACAGAGATTGGCAAAAGTAAAAAATATGCCATCATTAAGATATTTAACATTAAAGGTTGTGCACACGTGAAAATAGTGCCGTAGCCATTCTAGCTAGCTAGCTAGCTAACCGTGATAGAACCATTCATTCGCAACACAAGTTGCCTACTCCTGGGCTAGTTAGCTAGAGCTAGCTGGTAGATGTACGCAAGCAGTTTCTTACCCGTAAGTCCAAAGCATTCTTCCTTCCAATATTTAGATTCATAGATTCGAGTTCTTATAATTTTCTCTACCAGATACTGTGGATTTGTTCCATGAATACTGTTTGCATCTTTAACAGTTCTATTAGCCATTTTATGAAATCAAGATACAAAATAAAAGTGTGTTGACTTCGAAACCAGCAAAAATCATCCGAGTCAGGGTAAATCGCTTCCGGTGCAAATGTCTGCTGCTGTGATTGGCTGGTACTTCACTGACGTGAAAAAAACGCAAGTTTCGCGCGAAACTACTTGCCAGACCATTCAAGAAACACAGGAGGTATTCTTGGAACAGGGAAATAATTTCGCGATAGATAGATTATTAAATACATATTGTCGTCGCCTTTTAGATTTTTCTTTTAATCTGCTCAAATTGAATAAACTAGCTCGTTTGATTCATACCGATCGACTGGCTGGACTGTGAAGACTTCATAGTCGTGCCTTATTGTGAGTAGACAGGTTTTTTCAATCAGAAAGTGGCACATATTTACACGAAATATAGCTACACTTATTGTAAATGTATGGTTTGGTTTTGAGAGTCGAGCTACCGCAGATAGTTGCCAAGCAAACTATCTTGATGTGGTGGATGAACACGTATCTAGCAATCTGGCTAGCCGTAGTTGGCTAACACGTCAGTGTCATATTTACTTAACTGGCTCAGCTAACGTCAAACCTTTCGTTACAGCTCTGAAAGTATGGCCCGCTACTGTACAAGACTGAGAGTGAGGCGAGTCTACAAATGGAGAGGAACCCCTATAAGCTTCGACAGGAAACTCAAGACATTCAGTTATGAGTATGTTTTCTAAATTCAATATTCCACCAACAAAATGGATGGTCACATTACTGACTTCTAATGGATCTCTACTTTTTTCTTTGAAGCTCTTTGGACATTCGTGTCGAGGGACTGTCTGGTTCCACGGTCATAAACACCGGCCAGTATATCCTCATCGAGGGAGAGGATGAGGACAACCCGTATGTGGCCAAAGTCACGAAGCTTTTCGGAGACGGTGAGTCCCACGAGCTCAACGTTTCCGTCAGTTCACGTTATAATTATCCAACTGTCAAAATGCACTCATTCTTCTTGTAGAATTTGTATTTAGCCAGCGCGGTTCTTTTGTGTTTCCCAGAGAGTCAGAAACAGAAGAAAGCTTTGGTGCAGTGGTTTGTGCGTATCTCTGAGGTGCCTCCAAGGAAGATGAAGCACGTGGGGAGAGACCCTCACCCACAGGAGGTTTTCTACTACCTAACTCGCGCATGTGACAACGAGATCAACGCAGAGTCTATTCTCAGCACTGTGCAGGTGAGTGAAGATCCACTTGGGAAATACCTACTTGTTGAACACTTACACTTCGTTATCATTCATCTGTAAACATAATTTTTGGGTACTTGACTTTTGTCATGGATTGCTTGACTCAGTTTAAGGGCTGAGCCAAGGTAGATAAGAAGTGTCAACTGACTTTAAAATAAGAGCTTTCCTCACGATTTGGTCTTTAGGAATCCCACGCCCTCATAACAGCCTGGGCTTTCTCCTCAGGTTAAACACCTCCACCCAGACGCTCCCTTCCCAGAGTCCCAAGCCAAGGACACTCTCTACGTCAAGCTCTCCTGGGACACCAAAACCTTCAAGGTCCTGGACCCTGCACTCATGCAGGACACCCCAACATCTCCCCCACCGCGCCCCAAGCCATCCCTGCCGCCCTCCCCCCCGTCCCCCCTGCACGCCGCCACCCCGGCGTCCCGGGGGCCGGAGCAGCGGGCGCTGCCCACGCCGGACCCCGCGGTCATGTGCAGAGCCGGGAGCGCGAGCACGGGCAAACGGGGTTTCGTCGAGGCCGAGTCGGTCCACTCGACGTCCAAGCTGTCCGCCTCAAAGAGCCTAAGCGCCCGGAGGAGGGGCAGCGTCTCTGGGACACCCGGCGTCCGCAAGAAGCTGCAGCTCAACAGTGAGTGTCCTCACACCAGGAAACATGACTTAATACATATGTATTTTTAGTTGATGTAATAGTCAACATCAGTTGTGTATGTGAATGTATCTAGCTAGCGTGTAGCTGAATATGTATTTGGCGTGTGCTGCACGGCGTCACCCTCATATCCAGGGGCGCCCTTCATCCCAGAAGACGTGCTGGGGAAGTATCTGGGAGAGGAGCTGGAGAGTGAGATACTGCTCGCCCAGAAGCTGTCCTCATCCCCCGTGAGCACCATGGCTCAGTCCTACAGCCTCTGTCCCAGGAAGGCTGCTCGTGTGGGCCCTGGCTGTCAGGACACCACCCCTCTGAAGGCCTCAGTCAGTCTGGGCCCTGGCTGTCAGGACACCACCCCTCTGAAGGCCTCAGTCAGTCTGGGCCCTGGCTGTCAGGACACCACCCCTCTGAAGGCCTCAGTCAGTCTGGAGAGGCTGTCCCCTGTCGCTCTGGGGGAACAGGACTCAGACAGGTAGGCCTGGGCGCGACCTGCAACACACTTCCTCTGATGTTTACATTTCCCTCCAGGAACATTGATTTTAAGAGATTAAATACGGTGAAATTATAATGTTATCATACCCCAGGGGAGGGTAGATCATTCCGATCCCGTCGGCTCACAACCTGAAACAGAAAATAAATGTTCAAATGTCCCGACGCGGAGATCAGTAGGATGTTTGAATGTCTTCCACCTTGCCAGCTGTTCTCCTTTAAAGTGTTTGAGGCTGTGTAACCAGAGAGCCCCCCCCTCCCTCACCAGGGACTGCCTGGGTGTGGGTCCCCTGTCTGAGGAGGATGAGGTCTTTGAAGGGTCGGCTACATGCTTGACCCCCCGGGTAAGACGGGCGACCCCCAGAAGGATCCCCATCGCTGGGGGGCGGAAGTGAGTCAAGCCCCCCTGGTCAGAGTGACTGGATCACGGGTGTGGTGCTGGCTCTGGGCCCCTGGGGGGGTGGAGTCAGAGGAGCACATGGTAGAGGCTTGTTTGGGATCTTGCTGCCCTTTGACTTTGATATTATCGTGACAAGGAAACTATTCAGGTGTTTTGAATGGAGCACACTATGACCCACACTCGCATCAATAGAGGCGAGCAAAACAGGGTTACATCACATGTGAAAAGGGATTTATAATGTATTGTGTTAAGACGCATAATCCAATAAAACATGGAATTTCTTTTGACCTCTTGATCATGTAAAAGCTTTGACACTGTGTGTGTTCCATCTCCTTTCAGAGCTAGCACCCCTTCCAGGAGGAGGGACGCGTCCAGGTCGACGAGGGAGCGGGCTCTGGCCATTCTGTGAGTACTTCAACCACACTGTCGGCCAGTTCAGCCGGTATCTTTCAGCCTATCGGTGTCAGGTCTGGTATCTTTCAGCCTATCGGTGTCAGGTCTGGTATCTTTCAGCCTATCGGTGTCAGGTCTGGTATCTTTCAGCCTATCGGTGTCGGCTCTGGTGAACCTTCCTGTCGCTGCGTGCTCATTGTGGTCCTCTGCTCTCAGGGAGGAAGTGGAAATGGAGGACTCTCCCCTGGCCACACCGGTTGCCATGACGCCTCGCTCCAAGAGGAAGTCAGCCCTACTGGTGTCCTCGCGAATCCGGAGACAGCTGTGAGTAGTACCGTCACCACGGCGACCCGCAGAGCTGTTCTTTTCAAATCTTGTCACTGAGTCCTGTGTTATTCATCTGATTATCCCATCTGATGGAAATATGTTTTCGTCTTGTTTCAGGAATCTGTTGAGTAACGAACAGGATGTGACCTCGGACGGAGATGACGGGGACGATGACTGCTTCCTGCCCTCGAAGAAGGCTCTGCAGAGCAGCAGCGAGGAGGAGGAGCAGGAGGAGGAAAGCGACGAAGAGATCTTGGTGAGGAAGAGCAAGCGTGCGGTGGGATCCCGGACCCCCCGCTCCACCCAGAAGGCCCGTGCTCCAGCTAGGACCCCACGCAAGACCCCCAGTAAAAAGGTACGGTAGTCCTGGGAGATGCCTGATGAATATTGACACTTTCCACACACGCTTGGAAGTCTGGTCAGTCATGGAATGTTGTGTTCCTCTCCAGAGCACCCCTGGTACGCCACGCACGCCACGCACTCCACGCACGCCGCGCCACGCCACGCCCAGTATCCCCAGCCGGACTCTTCCTGCTCAGCAGCCTGGGAATGTTCTAGAGGAAGCCAGAACACGGTGAGGGAGGCACTGGGATTGGAAACTTTAATGTGGATTTAGCTATTAACTGGCTCCTATCGATTCAGTGTTATGACCTATTGAAGACAGTACATTTGTATGTGTAGAAGGACTTTCTCAGGTCCTAAGATGGGGTACACCTTCACTTCAGAGATGGTGTGTGTGTGTGTGTGTGTGTGTGTGTGTGTGTGTGTGTGTGTGTGTGTGTGTGTGTGTGTGTGTGTGTGTGTGTGTGTGTGTGTGTGTGTGTGTGTGTGTGTGTGTGTGTGTGTGTGTGTGTGTGTGTGTGTGTGTGTGTGTGTGTGTGTGTGTGTGTGTGTGTGTGTGTGTGTGTGTGTGTGTGTGTGTGTGTGTGTGTGTAGGCTCCATGTGTCGTCCGTGCCAGAGTCTCTCCCCTGCCGGGAGCAGGAGTTCCAGGACATCTACAGCTTTGTGGAGAGCAAGATCATGGATGGCACCGGAGGGTAAGCAGCAGAGAGCAGACCTCAGGTCTGAGTGTGTGTGCTCTGCTCTGTCTGTACAGCAGCAGAGAGCAGACCTCAGGTCTGAGTGTGTGTGCTCTGCTCTGTCTGTACAGCAGCAGAGAGCAGACCTCAGGTCTGAGTGTGTGTGCTCTGCTCTGTCTGTACAGCAGCAGAGAGCAGACCTCAGGTCTGAGTGTGTGTGCTCTGCTCTGTCTGTACAGCAGCAGAGAGCAGACCTCAGGTCTGAGTGTGTGTGCTCTGCTCTGTCTGTACAGCAGCAGAGAGCAGACCTCAGTTCTGAGTGTGTGTGCTCTGCTCTGTCTGTACAGCAGCAGAGAGCAGACCTCAGGTCTGAGTGTGTGTGCGCTGCGTCCCGTAGGTGCATGTACATTTCCGGGGTTCCCGGTACCGGGAAGACGGCCACGGTGCACGAGGTGGTGCGCTGCCTGCAGCACGCCGCCCACACGGACGACATCCCCGCCTTCCGCTTCGTGGAGATCAACGGGATGAAGATGACCGACCCTCACCAAGCCTACGTACAGATCCTGCAGGTACGCACACACACACACACAGTAACCCCTCCACCTCATACCTGTGTGTAGAAACAGCAGGCTGGTGCACCCCCCAGCAGGCAGGTTCAGACTGTCCTCCACATGATGCGGGGGCCTGCTCTGCATGCCTGACAACAACCTCCTCTCCTCCAGGAACTGACCGGCCAGAAGGCCACCGCCGACCATGCTGCCTCCCTATTGGAGAAGAGGTTCAGTAACCCCGCCCCCAAGAAGGAGACCACCGTGCTATTGGTGGATGAGGTAATAGGCCCTCGCCCATTAACCATGTATCGCAATGTGGTACCATATAATAATGGATATGAAGTCAATTCAAATCATTTTCATTTCCAATGTGCTCCCCATCTCAGCTGGATCTTCTATGGACCAGGAAGCAGAACGTCATGTACAACCTGTTTGATTGGCCGACCAGGCGCCACGCTCGATTGGTTGTGCTGACCATCGCCAACACCATGGACCTCCCTGAGAGGATCATGATCAACAGAGTGGCCAGTAGACTGGTGAGCTCTCCTCCCGGCCACACGGGGGCAGCGTTGTGTTGGCAGAACCAGATGCTCCTGCACTTTCATGTTCCACTCTTGCACAAAGGCAACCCTTGGTGTGTGTGTGTGTGTGTGCACGCGCACCAATGTGTTAGTGGATTGATTCAGAGGGCCGAACTTGGTCATCTGGTCCTGGATAATCACATATGCATCACTTACAAGGACAACACTAAGATGAATACACGTTCTCTCTCTCTCTCTCTCTCTCTCTCCCCTTCCTCCCCCCCTCTCTCTCTTTCTCTCTCTACCTCTCTCCCCCCCTCTCTCTCCCCCCTCTCTCTCTCTCTCCCCCTCTCTCTCCTCTCTCTCTCCCCTCTCTCACTCTCTCTCTCTCTCTCTCTCTCTCTCCAGGGCCTGACACGCATGTCTTTTCAGCCGTACAGCTACAAGCAGCTGCAGCAGATCATCACGTCCAGGCTGAACAAGGTGAAAGCGTTCGAGGAGGATGCCCTCCAGCTGGTCTCCAGGAAGGTAAGGCTTTTAGGGGGGAGAGGGGGGAGTCAAACGCCTCACCACAGTTTCCACACAGACAATAACGTTGGTCAAGTCAGCGTGTGAACATAGACTCCAGACTGCCTCCCACTGCTTCCCCTGCTGTGTGTAGAGGGCAGGATTAGGCAGTGTGCCAGGGATGTTGTCCTAGTAGGTCTGACCGCTGTTCACCCTCCCGTCCTGCAGGTGGCAGCGCTGTCCGGAGACGCCCGGCGCTGTCTGGACATCTGCCGCCGCGCCACCGAGGTCTGCGAACACTCGGCCCCCAGCGACGGCCCTGCGGGATTGGTGGCCATGAGTCATGTGATGGAGACTCTAGATGAGATGTTCTCGTCTGCGTACGTCACAGCCATCAGGTGCGAGGTCTCCCATTGGTCCGTAGAGCTGTCACTCAGTGTGAGCCGGAGAATTCGAATCTGGGCTTCAGGAGATGAAATAAAGATCCAGTTTGCCTGCGTCTCTCCTGCTCTGAGCCCTGTTGTACCCTTGAGAAAGCCTTTTAGCCCCGTGAAATACGACCCTATGTTGGCAGCGTTTCTACAGAGGTTTCTAGAAGGTTGTGTGGTGGACTGACGGCGCTGTGTGGCCTTGCAGGTGTGCGTCGGTTCAGGAGCAGCTCTTCCTGAGGGCGATCATTGCCGAGTTCCGCAGGCTGGGTTTGGAAGAGGCTACCTTTCAGCAGGTAGAGGGTCCCAGTCTTGTCTAGTTCAGATGTTCCTCTGTTTACTTGATGAGTGTCAGGTGGAGTCAGGTGGCTGAGCGGTTAGGGAGTCGGGCTAGTAATCAGAAGGTTGCCAGTTCGATTTCCGGCCGTGCCAAATGACGTTGTGTCCTTGGGCAAGGCACTTCACCCTACTTGCTTCGGGGGGAATGTCCCTGTACTTACTGTAAGTCGCTCTGGATAAGAGCATCTGCTAAATGACTAAATGTAAATGTCTGTGGCAGTCTTGTCTAGCTTAGCTGTACCGCTGTTTACTTGACGAGCACTTTCTCCCTGAACTCCTTCCACCTCCCCCTTCCTCCCTCTTCCCCTCCCTCTCCCCTCTCCCTCCCTCCCTCCTCCTCCTCTCCCCCTCTCCTCCTCCCTCCCCCTCCCTCTCCTCCTCCCCCAGGTGTTTGTGCAGCACCAGGCTCTGTGTCGGGTGGAGGGCCTCCAGCCGGTCAGTGTGTCTGAGGGCCTGGCCGCCTGCCGCCGTCTGGGAGCCTGCCGTCTGCTTCTGCTGGAGCCCAGCCGCCTGGACGTCCTGCAGCGCGTCCGGCTCAACGTCAGCCAGGACGACGTGCTCTACGCCCTCAAGGCTGACTGAGGGAGGGAGGGGGTGTGGCCAGTGAGGGATGTGTGT
Source organism: Osmerus mordax (assembly GCF_038355195.1). Taxonomy (NCBI): domain Eukaryota; kingdom Metazoa; phylum Chordata; class Actinopteri; order Osmeriformes; family Osmeridae; genus Osmerus; species Osmerus mordax. The sequence goes on along the minus strand of NC_090076.1, from coordinate 10,024,378 downwards.
GTGTGTGTGTGTGTGGGAGGGGGGGGGGGAAGCCTGGTGCAGCAAAGGTAAAACCATTTTAAAGAAGCTCTTTATTATGGTTTTAAATAATCTCCCGTTTAAGACATTTTAATTTGTACAATTTGAACAGGAAACCTGAGCACTCATAACTTTTCAAATCTTCCATCAATGTAGTAATTCAACAGATCATGTTTCATGTATTCAGATGTTTAATCTTTGCAAATCATTGTTTGTTGGATGGTTGAAATTCATTAAAATGATATTTATAACTAGTTTTAATTCCTTAAATTGGTGGGAGAGTTATAATGATTTTTTGTTGTTGTTGTGAGTTTTATTAATTGTTGACATGCAGAATTTTTGTATCTGAATATGACTGTAATAAAGATATTAAACATTACAAAACAATATGCTACATTTGTCAAAGCCTCAGTGGTCTTCAAGCCTGGTCCAAAGGGCCCACTGTCCTGTGCGCAATGATTCCCTGCTCCAACACACCTGATTCAGATGAATATCAGCTTGACAATCATCCATTTATTAAAATCAGGTGTGTTGGAGCAGGGAAACATCTAAAACATACCGAACAGTGGGCCCTGAGAACTAAGGTAAAAGACCACAGTCCTAAATGACAATACACAAATTATTTACAGGCTAAATATTATTATATTTGTTAATAAAAGAGAATATCAATACACGGGTACAGTATATATTCCAGAAAGATGTGTCTAGCTCATGTAGACTGATTGTCGGTTACCACAAAATCATATTTACATTGAGATCTATGGAGAACGATGCATCATGACCCTAAGAGGAAGGCACGTGATCACCCATAGTCACACAGACCTGGAAAATCATCTAAATACAGTATTAAAGTCCATATATTTGCAGCTACAGTGTAATTCTAATGCTGGGGTTTGACAAGTATGTTCAGTAACAGAGTTAGTTAGCGACCTCCCTTTCCAGGTTGGCATATATGTTTCCAGCCTCCTTGCTGAGCTGGCAGGTCAGGGCCCCCTGGAACTCTGCCATGTGCAGGTAGGAGCGGTTTAGGATCTCTGTGGTGGCGGAGGAGGAGGGAGGGGGGAGGCTGGGTAACTGGGCAGGGCAGGAGCAGTGGTACCTCCACTGGTGGTCCTCTCCCCCCACCCCTGCCCTCACACACCCCACCCCATCATACATGTACTCGTTGCCCGGGGAACCGTTGATGGCATCGACTGTGTTCAGGATCACGTAGTCCACACTGACCTGCCGGGTTATCCCCCGGGTCGGTTCTGTCTGCTCCCCGCTGCCGGAGCCCCTCTCTGGGGGCAGGAGACAGGAGGACTCCCCCGGCGGCTTCCCGTCTGGAGCTTCTCTCTCTGACAGGATCTCCACCACTGAAGCAGGAGTCTCATCGAAGGACTGTTTCACGTTGTAAGAAGGATCCTGGAAGGAAACGCACAAACACGCTTAAAACACAAACTAGACGGGATTCGACGTGTTCAACTGAACGACGTTCTGGTGCTGATGAGTCTCTGCACGCTGGCATTCTGTTTACCCAAGTCTGTCGGTTGATCTCCGTCAGAAAGCCAAGCAGGACTTTATCAAGGTTTGGGACTGGAGGCCACAGGTACTGTTTGAGTTTACTGATGGAACAAGATGGTGACTCAGTGTATATAATCAACCGTTGGAAGGGGGCAACAAAAGATAACAATTGTTTACAAAGAAAACTCACCTGAGATACCGCGAGAACACAGAGAAGAACAAAAGGGAGAGGACGAGCATAGCGAGAGAGATGCTCGGGAGAAGCAAAACCGCTGGAAGAGATTACTGAGTTAGCCCGTGTCACTTTCTGTTTGTGGTCAGTCGGTTTACCTATTCCGCTATACTTTCTACATGCGCTATCTATATGTCACATTGGATAAGTGTTTGCTGGATTAATAAAATGTAAAAAAAGAATAATTGAAAACCACATCCACTCTTCCGTACCGAGACGAGAAGCCACAACCACGGAGAGACACTGAGACCAGTCGCTCCAGTATCCATCGTAGACGGAACCGTTTGGCTTGGCTCGCACCTGGACGCGATACTGACAGCCCGTCTGGACGTCTAGACTGGTGCCGGTGTCAGAATCCGGTAAGGTGACCAACTGGACGAGGGAAGAAAAAACAACTTTTAAAAACGTTGAAAAAAAAAAAAAAAAAGAAAAAGGTTTTTAATAAATAATAGAATATACAAATAATCTTAGAAAGAAACGTCTTAAGAAATCGAATAGACTTAAGAACATAACATGGTATTGAGAAAGTATGAAAGAGGTATGAAGACTTTTCTCTCTCCGAGGTGTGGTCTTGTGTGGCTACATGGTGTGCCTGCTGGTACCTTCCAGGAGCCCTCTTCTCTGGTTTGGTAGCGGACCTGGTACATCAGGTGAGCTGACAGGAACAGCTGGGGCGTGTCCCATCTCAGGTACAGCCTGTCCCCCTCTGACTCCCCTCTCACGCTCACAGGAGGGGCTGTCTTCACTTCACACGGGGAGGGGGGTAGAAGTTAAATGAAAGGTTAAAAAGATCTCTGTGTTTATTTAAACATACAGTGTTTCTCTCCTGTGTGGCACCAGACCTGCTCACCGCTTTTGCTGACTGTTAAGGTCTCGGTGTAGAAGGTCCGGTTTAGAGGACCGGTGCTGGCGGCGAGTTTCACCAGGATGGCCGCCGACTCGTTGCCGTGGAAACGACAACAGGAAGTAGAGTTCTGCTCTCGAGGACACTCGCTCCAGCTGCTCCTGGAAACCAGCAGATCGTTCAGACCGAGTGCCAGTTTGTTGCGCGGCAAAACCAGGGACCTTTCAGTTTTCAGGAACGCTGTCGTCTACCTGGTGAGCATCTTGTGGAAGAGTGTGTAGATGGGATCTATGCTTGGCTTCTCCTTCCACTGACAGGTGACATTTTGTAGATCAGAAGTGTGACAGAATAAAGAAATATCCTCTGAAAGACAGACAGAGGGGACTCCATCACTACTGAGGAAGGATACAAGTCTGTACACACACACGCACACACACATACACACACGTACATACACACCTGCTGTCTGGGGCACCATAGCAGACACTGCGTCTGACCAGTGGCTCCAGTGACCGATGAGAGTGTTGGTGTAGCCCTGTGTCCGGACCCTCATCTGGACCCGGACCACCTCCCCAGGGGGCAGGGAGGTCAGCCTGTGCTGGCCGGATGGCCCTGGCCGCACCTGGGGAGGTGGACCAACACACACGTTTAGCGGGTGTCTAGCAGAGCGAGGGCGACTGCAGGGAGGGTATCCTTCAGAGGACACACTGGGGTGTGGAAACGTGCTCACGGTTAAACGAAAGACACGTTTTCAGATTCCAAATGCTTTTGATTTAAAATCGCTGGAAAAGCTTTGGAAGGTTAAATGTTTTCTTTCAAGATTTTTGTTTTATTTTATGAAACATTTCTTGAGACCGAAATGTATTCTATTTTAGAATAGTTAACCTTCATTAATTTGTTTTCACGTAATATTTGTGACATGTATTATTATTATGTTTTATATCGATGCGTTTGGTTCCTGATGTCGTTCTGTACCTGGTCTGTCCGCTCCCTCCCGCTTTGGAAGGAGACACGGATCTCATACTGCACACTGTCTGTGGGTGGAAGTTGAAGCCAGGTCACCTGCAGCTGCCCTGCTTGGCCAGTGTGCTGGAGGAAGACCTCCCTCGGGGGGGGCAGTAAAACTGTGAGGAAGAGGAAGAGGAAGCCTTACTGATAAGTAATGTTGCACACACACACACACACACACACACACAGAGACACACACACAAACGTAAACACACTGGCCCCTCTCTTTACCCTGGTCTTCTATGGCGACGCTGCGTGTGTAGACCGTGGTGTTGCTGTGAGGGTCTGTCACCCTGATGTGCGTGTCGACGTAGAGGTAGACGTCCCGGGGGGGGAAGTCACAGATGTGGATGACTCTGCCTGCCTCTGTGTTCCTCACCGCAATCTCACACCTCTTCTCACCCCTGCACAGGCGAAACACGATGTACTGTGGGTGTACTTTGGAGTTTGGGTGTCCGTGCGTGTGAGTGTGCGTGAGTACTCTATATCTGTGGGTGTGTGTGCATGTGTGTGTGTCGGCATGTCCGTGTGTACTCTAAGTCTGGGTGTGATCGAGTTTCCCACTCGAGGGGAGGGGGCTATGTTTATGTAAAATGAACATAGCCGTTTTTCAATTGGTAAAACCTTGTCTAGTGAAGGTGATGTCTTTTTGTCTGTTAATTTTTCAGCCCCACCTTTACGTGTCTTAGCCTGGTTTTCCATCGTTATTCTTCTCCCGGTGCTCCCGATGGCCAGTCCGCTAATGCGGGGCTGTGCCGCGGTGGTGGATTTTAATTTAATTTTAATTCTCGTGCTGTCAGGGGGTGCTGCATCACCCTCAGTACCCCTAGTTCCCGCGGCCATGCCTGCACGTGATCGCTAGTGAACATATTACACGCTTTTAGTGCATTTAAAATGCCTAAAACGAAGCGGTCAAAAGTGTGGCTGTATTTCACAGCCAAGGATTCCGACATCACAGAATGCAACAAATGTTTCCAAACGCTGGTTGTGTCAAGGCCCCCCTCACTGCTAAAAAAAATAAAGAAAGAAATTGGGCAAAACATGTATTTATTTTTTGTCAGGAATAATATTGGTATTGTTTTAAAAAAACGCTACTAGTACTAGAGTAATCAACAAAATAAATGACTATATTCCAAAAATATTTGGTTTATAGTTGGTTAATCCATCCCTGGATGCACCGTGTTCGACAGCTTGCGGACACCAGTCCCTGGTTCTGGGACAGCCTCCCCAATTTGTCTGACCTTTCAAACTCATACCGGTGTCTTCGACACCATCTGAGAGAGTTTTCTCCTGTGCAGGACATCTCTGGCAAGATATGACACCTCTCCTGTCTTATGGCATATAAGACAGGAGAGGTGTCATATCTTGCCAGAGATGGCAAATATGGTAATTTTTCTGCAAAAGAACTGCTAAAGTTTGAAGCTGGTTTAGTTAGCATACCAACTCAACATTTATTTTGTTGTTACTTGTTAATCGTGAAACTGTTATTTATTGTAAAATTATTTGTAATTATAGTTGTGTGTTAGGTGACTTAGGTTTACTTATTATATATTTAAGTAGGCTACTTTAAAACGTTAATATATTGTTAAATGTAAATAATTTTAAATTTAAAAAAGAAACTATAAAAGAGCCTTTCTTTGATGGCATTAGTTTTAGTTTTACAAGAATCAGAATCGAGATATACATGCATGTATATCTCTACACATGCATGTATATCTCTACACATGCATGTATATCTCTACACATGCTGTGCACGCACTGTCTGTATATACAAATGAACATTTACGCATACAGAGACCTGAATCCAAATACGTACTCAACGTTTTCGTAGAAAAACTCATAGGACTTGTTGCTGGTCTCCTCCCAGAAGCAGGTGAAGTCATCCTTGGTTGTGGTGAAACACTTTGGATTTTCGTCGTCTTCCAAAAGTAACACATCTGTTGGGATGGACAAGGGTCACGTACATCGCCCGGGTTCAAACCTCACCCTGGAGATACTGTGAAACAACCTCTACAACACAACGAAAGACAAATACTGGATACTCGACAGCTCCACCCAGTATTTCTGAGAAGTTTCTGAGTAGTTCTGAGACTGTTTTACGCACACTGGAAATACCGAATTCACATCTGCAGACATGGATGATGTTTAACCAGGTCGTTGCAGTAGACCTCCACACACAGGTCCAGAACCCTACCTTTCTCTGACAGTTGGTGTGCAGGTCTTCCTTGGCACCAAACCAACATGCAACACAGGAGAACCCAGGTCGGGAGAATCAGCGTCCTGGAGGTGAAACGAACAACCATGACTGACGCGTGTCGTAGCTTATAACCACATGGGCCAGGTGTAGACTTCGAGGATGTTTGGTCAGGTCAACGTGTGAGTGTATGTGAGTGTGTGCCAGTGAGGCTGGGATGTTGGTGGGTGTGTGTATGAGCAGGGTGGTAGGGGCTGATGGGTGGGTACTGGCCCTCTCTGATAGGCTTGGAGGCACAGGATGTGTGTGTTGTGTGGATTGAGGGAGGCACTGAGAGAGGGGGGAGGGTGCCAGGGGGGAGGGCTTTAGGAGGGAGGTTAGGAGGGGGGGGGAGGGCTTTAGGAGGGAGGTTAGGAGGGGGGGGGAGGGCTTTAGGAGGGAGGTTAGGAGGGGGGGGGAGGGCTTTAGGAGGGAGGTTAGGAGGGGGGGGGAGGGCTTTAGGAGGGAGGTTAGGAGGGGGGGGGAGGGCTTTAGGAGGGAGGTTAGGAGGGGGGGGAGGGCTTTAGGAGGGAGGTTAGGAGGGGGGGGGAGGGCTTTAGGAGGGAGGTTAGGAGGGGGGGGAGGGCTTTAGGAGGGAGGTTAGGAGGGGGGGGGAGGGCTTTAGGAGGGAGGTTAGGAGGGGGGGGGAGGGCTTTAGGAGGGAGGTTAGGAGGGGGGGGGAGGGCTTTAGGAGGGAGGTTAGGAGGGGGGGGGAGGGCTTTAGGAGGGAGGTTAGGAGGGGGGGGGAGGGCTTTAGGAGGGAGGTTAGGAGGGGGGGGAGGGCTTTAGGAGGGAGGTTAGGAGGGGGGGGGAGGTGGGGGGGGGCATCACAGATTAACATAAACACCCACCCAAAGGACACAGGCTTCAAGTTACAAAGATGGTAATGAAGGTAATAAGATGGTAATGAACCAACAATCATAAAATACATTAATTACAAAATCAAGTTGTTGACGAGTGCATGCATGGACTGTGTGTGTGCGTGTGTGTGTGGGACTACAGTCAGGAAGCTAGTGTCAGCCCTGCGAGCCTGCGGCTTCTTGTCAAGAGGAAATTCTGTGACAGATCACCGCTGTGCAGCAGGGAAGAGGCCAGGGGGTTCTCTGAACCTCGGGACTGTAGAGGGCAGGGCTGCGGTTAAGCCCTGTCACCCCAACATGTTGACTCTCAGGCAGCCTGGTATGGCCACGGCGCTTAACCCTAGCAACCCCCCAGCAGAACTGATTATGTCAACTCCTTTCTCAGTATTGGTTTTCTCTTAAAAACATTACGAAATGTGGTTCACATGCTTCATAGTGATGAGTCCAGTCACCACAGAAAAGTTTATTTAAGAAACATATCAATAAAACATACATTGGACACCATTCTGAGTTAAAGGTAGCATATGTTACAAATGTAGGAAAATGTATAAAGGAGTGAAATATTATGTGAGGACAAGTCAAAAGTAAAAGTGATATAGATACAGTACATTATATACAATAACATTCTCAGGACGACAGCAAAGGATATACTTTGTATTTAAGAAACCAGGGACTATGCTGATTCACGTCTCTCGTGTTGCTGGTTCAAGTGCTACATCAGGAGTCAGGTGGCTGAGCGGTTAGGGAATCAGGCTAGTAATCAGAAGGTTGCCAGTTCGATTCCCGGTCGTGCAAAAATGACGTTGTGTCCTTGGGCAAGGCACTTCACCCTACTTGCCTCAGGGGGAATGTCCCTGTACTTACTGTAAGTCGCTCTGGATAAGAGCGTCTGCTAAATGACTAAATGTAAATGTAAATGTAATGTACATCTCTGTCTTCCACCAGTCTCTTTTCGAACTGTGTGTCCGTTTCCACGATGACATCCTCTCCAGGTGAGAGTTCAGAGCCCACAGGTCGTAGGTCATAGCGTGCGCCCTGCAGGCCCTGTGGTGCAGTCACAGATCCTCCCAGCACCACTCCACATCCTGAAGAGTTCGGTGTTGGTCTGGGACCCGTGTTGCTCCAGGCGTCCCCCCCCCCCCCCCTCATCCCCCCCAGCGTCCTGCCACGCTCCTCCCTCTACAGCCACGAGGCCCTGGTGGAGTGCCTGTTTGCCCGGTAGGCCCGAGGACCAGCAGGGGGCCGGCAGTATCGCGGTGTCCCACCTCGGGACCTCTCCCGTGGGCTACGTGACCTGCCAGGGTCTGGGGGGGATGGTAGTCAGGCCTCCTCGGCCGTGGCGTCTATTCCGGCGTAGGTGAAGTTCTCGAACAGGGCCATGTTTACATACGCCTGGGAAGGAGGATGTTTTCACAGTCAGCCACAGAAGTCAAGTTCAAAACACACACGGCTGACGGGGAACGGTTTTCCATATTAGTTCAAGACTCATGTTTTTTTTTCTCCTTTGAGCTGATTGAGAAAGAGAGGGAGAGAGAGAGGGAGGGGGAGAGAGACAGAGAGAGAGGGAGAGAGAGAGGGAGGGGGAGAGGGAGGGGGAGAGAGACAGAGAGAGGGAGAGAAAGAGGGAGGGGGAGAGAGAGAGGGAGGGGGAGAGGGAGAGAGGGAGAGGGGGAGGGAGGGTTTCTGAAATGACTCGTCACCTTCCTGGCCTCCTGCATCCTGTTGAGCTGAACTGAGATCTGGGAGAAGGGAGGTCTCTCGTAGGGGCGATCTCTCCAGCACTGCCTCATCATCTCATACCTGTTCATGTTCAATAGGTACGTGTTGTTAAAACACAGACAAATACATTGTTAAAACAAAACAAGTAAAGTAAAACTTCATGGCTGTTTATCTGTGCATCATATGATTATTTGACAGTCATTAACTAAAATCTTTTTTTGGTCTTTTTTTCCAGCGTGAGCACTTACACCTCATCGTCACAGTTTCTGGGCTGTTCCATCCTGTAGCCCTGAGGAAGCTTCTCATACAACTCAGCACAGGTCATCCCACAGTAAGGAGTCCCACCTGGGGGGGGGAGAGAGGGAGGGGGGGAGGGAGAGGGAGGGGGGGAGGGGGGGAGAGGGAGGGGGGGGAGAGGGGGAGAGGGAGACGGCGGGAGAGGGGAAGAGAGGGGGAGAGGGAGACGGGGGAGAGAGGGGGAGAGGGAGACGGGGGGAGGGGGGGAGGGAGGGGGGGAGGGAGGGGGAGAGGGGGAAAGGGAGAGGGAGATGGGGAGATGGGGAGAGGGAGAGAGAGAAGGAGAGAGAGAAAGGGGGAGAGGGAGACGGGGGGAGGGGGGAGAGGGAGAGGGAGAGGGGAAGAGGGAGACGGGGGGAGGGAGAGGGGGAGGGGGAGAGGGGGAAAGGGGGAAGGGGAGAGGGAGATGGGGAGGGGGAGAGAGAGAAGGAGAGAGAGAAAGGGGGAGAGAGGGAGAGGGAGCGAGAAGGAGTGAGAGACAAAGGCAGAGGGAGAGACATATAGGGAGAGAGAAAATGTATGTATAAATGGGACGATAGGTTGGAGGTGTCAGCGTCAGTCCTTATCACAATCATCCTGAACATCGTTGCACTGTAGCGTTCTTTAAATGTGTTGAACCTTCATACAATATACAGTCCTACATTTTTGGTTACACAAATTTAGTGACGTTTTTTTTGGCGCTAACCTCTTCCCGTTCTGACTGCCCCAAGTGTTAAACTGGAGGCTGAAACTGAGGTGTGGCTGTGGCTGTGAGACCCACAGACACTGTGATCTGTGCTTACTCAGAACTCGTCATAGATGCCCGTTTTCATCATGGGAACAAGAGCTACGAGAAATTCTGACAAATCTGACAAACATGAACTTAAACTTACCTAAACTCACAATCTCCCACAGCAGAACGCCAAAAGACCAGCTAAAACAGAAAAGGTGTAGAGGTGAGGATGGGACAGGAAGATCAGAAAGAGGAAAGACCAACAACATCCAACATGAAGGACAACACACATCTCTTTTTCTATTGGTCCAGACGGCTCTGTAAAGACCTACAGAGTTTAGTCTCTTAGTTCCACCAACAAGCTCAACTGTTTAATAACACAAGTTAACTGAGGAATCCTAACATGAGGTTGAGAGATTCAGATAGAAGCTCAAGTCCCTTTCTGTCGTAAACAAGTGTTAAATGGTTTGACGCTAAAACCTAGATTATCTCTGCTCACATGCACAAACATGGCACTTGTACTCTGGCACACACACACACACACACACACACACAACCACAAACACACGCACACACACAACCACACGCACTGTGGTGTGAAATGTACAACGTGTCTTTTCTCTACCCAGACCAACTTCCTTCTATTGCCCTACAAGTCTTCCAGAATGTTCTACGGTGTGTATAAATAGGTTCCGTTTGACAGCCAGAGTGGTTGTGTTTCCGCCGGTTACTTATCAGTTCCTCTGCACTTATGTACCAGTTGTCATTCCACGGGATCTTTTAGTCATTTTGTTGCGAACACTGTGAACCGTGTCGTCAAACTTCGACTGCGAGGTGTTACTGAGTGTGGTGTGGAACGTGATGCGTGTTTCGGTTCGGGGGTGACCCGTTCAGACAGATAGACTCACACGTCACTCTTGGTGGTGTATACGCTGTAGTTTAACGACTCGATGGCCATCCATCGCACCGGTAACCGCCCCTGTGGGCGAGCGGGGAGAAAGTCGAGTCACTGTTGTTCTCGAGAGTCAGAACATGCATTGGGAGCTGGAAGCACATGAGCGCCCCCTGCAGGCTGTGAAACACAGCGCCCTAGGAGGAGGTGGAGAAGGTGGACTCACCATGGTCTTCTTCACGTAGACCTCTTCCCCTCGGGATAGACCGAAGTCGGCTATCTTGGCCACCAGGTTGTCTCCTACCAGAACATTCCTAGCCGCCAGATCTCTGTGGATGAACTGAGAAAAGAAGAAGGGATGATGAGGGAAAAGGGTTAGGGCTCGGTTAGGGTTATGGTTAGTTGACTGGGTTAAAACAACGTTCACCTGCTTGTCGCTAAGGTAGTGCATGCCCGTCGCCACGTCGACGGCGAACTGCAGCAGCTGCTGGGAGGTGAGCGTAGAGGCAGTGCCGTGCTCCTTGGCGAAGGCGGGGTCGGTCTCCAGGACACGACTCTTCCTCAGGAAATCCAACAGGTTGCCGTAGGGCGCGTACTCTATAGCTATGTACAGGTACCCTGCATCCGGGGGAGGGAGGGAGGGTTGTGGAGGGGAGGGAGAGAGAGTTGTGGAGGGGAGGGAGAGAGAGAGAGTTGAGGAGGGGAGGGAGGGAGAGAGAGTTGTGGAGGGAGGGAGAGAGAGAGAGTTGTGGAGGGAGGGAGGGAGAGAGAGTTGTGGAGGGAGGGAGAGAGAGTTGTGGAGGGGAGGGAGGGAGAGAGAGTTGTGGAGGGAGGGAGAGAGAGTTGTGGAGGGGAGGGAGGGAGAGAGAGTTGTGGAGGGAAGGAGAGAGAGTTGTGGAGGGGAGGGAGGGAGAGAGAGTTGTGGAGGGGAGGGAGGGAGAGAGAGTTGTGGAGGGGAGGGAGGGAGAGAGAGTTGTGGAGGGGAGGGAGAGTTGTGGAGGGGAGGGAGAGAGAGAGAATGAGCAAGAGAGAGAGTGGAAGGAGAGAAAAGGGGAAGGTGAAAGAGACAGAACCAGAGGATACTAAAGTAAGGATGACACTAGGTAAAGGGAAACGTAGGAAGGCATTGACATCCTGATAAACATTGTAGGTTTAATTATAAGATTAGGAAATCTCTAATCACGAGAGAAATCTGAATGTCAGACCATCTTGAAGACAAGGCCTATAAGAAACATGATGAATTACAGACTTTGTATTCCCTCAACACCAGTCTACTGTAAACAACATCTCGCTGCTCCTAATATTATCAACCTAAGATCTAAGAACATAAAACCAGCGATTCGATTATTTTAACGAAATCGTCGGATGTGGCTCGGAAATGAGAGTTTCATGCTTGGAATGCCGTCCAGTTGATCGTGAACCAGATTGAGACATGCAGCAGTTTGCTTATGTGGCATACAGTCAAGTCAAATAAACACGACCAAGCAAATGCTTCCAGCAGACAAAGGATGTTTGACTTGGAGGATATGTTGCCCAGGTGCAGATGAGAAGGGCCTTGTGGATCTGAACAAAACTATTCTGGACGTTTTTTAACTACTTCATCGTATGCACACACATTCTGTGGCATTAGCAATAATCCAAAATAAATATTGAAATCCTGATACCTTTTCAAGTCAATCTTCTTGGCAGTTGCTGAATATAGAGTCTAAAACTTTTAGGACGGCATTGATTACATGGCGTTCGCATTTGTCTCTGAAATAGATTTATCTCATCTTATTGCTCAACTCAAAGTCAAAATAATTTTTTTAAAGTAAAAAAATATAAATAAAGAATGGCTTGTTGTTGCTCTTAGTGTCCAGAAGGGGGCGCACTCACCTCTGTTTTCACAGGCTCCTATGAGGTTGATGATGTTGGGGTGCTGGCCTAGCTTGCACAGCACCTCCAGCTCTCCTGCAAAGTCTCGGTGGTCGTTTTCCGAGGCAAACTCTACGCAGAACAGCACACACAATGAAGTTAGGAAATGGCACAGATACAGTGTGTGTTGCCTGAAGTATTTGGACTTCAGTGTCCTTGTGTGTCTGTGTTTGTGTGTGTGTGCTGATTACCCTTCAGCATCTTGATAGCAGCACTCATCTTGGTGCCGTCCTTCTTGATCATGGCCTTGATGACCTGTCCAAAGTTTCCCTCCCCGATCACGTCCTCGAACTTGATGTCTTCCCACTCCAGGATGGGGTAGGTGAGTGGGTCCGGAGTGGGCTTGGGCCTCCGTGTCAGAGTCAGGGTCCCGGAGTTGAACTGCAGGATGGTCTCCTCTCCCTGGGAAACCATCGATTGGTGGACGGTTGTTGACGGGGTACAGGACGGTACGTGATGTGTACAAACTAAATAGTTGTGGTGAAGAGGTTCCACGTTTGATCGTAGCTCTCAACGTTCTCTTACGGCAGAAAGGCAAGGTGTGTGTGAGTGTGTGTGTGTGTGTGTGTGTGAGTGTGTGTGTGTGTGTGCCCCTCACCGATCCAGACTGGTAGGTGAAGGTGCGACGGCGGTTGAGCAGGCTCTTGCGGATGCAGAAGAGCGCTAGCAGAGCCAGCAGGATGGTCACACACGTGACCGTTACCGAGCCAACCACCGCCACCAGGAGCTGATAACCCTCCTTCCCCACCCCAACCCCCACCTCCTGGGTCGTGGGGGTGAAGCTCTGGGGAACTGGGGGGAGGGGGAGGGTGGTGGGGGAGGAGAGGAGATGGGAGGGGAGAGAGAGGAAGAGAGACAGAGAGACAGAGCGGAGGTGGTAGGAGAGGAGAGATACATAGAAAATAAAAAGACTTTAAGAAGAAAGTACTGATTCTAGACTTAATAAAGTTTGAAATTGACATTTGAAAAGGATTCTGAGGATCTACACGGTCAGAGGCAGGAGCCTCTCAGTTCGAAACATCTTACACAAACACAACCACCACGACAGCCTATCCCTCACCGTCGCCCTGGGTCCTGGCCTGGACAAACTTGCTCCACACCCCCGGTACTTTAGAGAAGGCCCGCACTCTGAACTGGTACAGCGTGCTCCCGTTCAGCGCCATCACGTCCTTGGCGGTTTTGTTTCCGTCATCCGTGTCGACCCAGGGATGAGGGCTGCCCAGCCCCACAGGCTGGTACTCGATAATGTACTTGACGATGCCCCCGTTAGGGTCCTCCGGGGGGTGCCACCTCACCTGCACAGCTGACACGGACAGGGGCAGGGCCTGGACGTGGAGAGGGGAGGAGGGCCCTGGGGGAACAGGAGAATCGAAGCGGGTTTAGGCCAGATTAGACCAGTGTTAGCGTAGACGCTAAACGAAGATGCTAAGCGGCTACGGTCAATAGCAGACCCAGACCAGAAATACACTTTCTGGGGGGGGGGGGGAGGGGGTCACACTCATCACCCCTGCCTGTTCTGACCAATGAGAGGAGCTCTAGTTACCCTGGCTGTTGATGTGGAAGTGGTAGGGCTTAGAGGCTGGACCCTGGCTGCCACAGTTGAGCAGGCTGACCAGGACCGTGTAGTCGCGGTTGTACTCCAGGTTGTGGAACTTGGTGGAGAGCACATTGAGGAGTGTGATCACCTCTCTCAGCTTGTCCCGTGGGGGGGAGGGGCCAAACAGCTGCACTAAAAAGCCGCTGGCCGAACCGGCGTCGCCGGCGTTGCCGGGCAACAGCCAGCGCACGGTGGCGTTGCGGCCTTCCAGCGAGCTGAAGTCAATCTCCGGTCGGACCGTGGGCTCTACGGCGACACAGAACACTCAGTCAGGGAAGCAGCAGGGGCTGTTCTAGGAAGGGGGCCCAGGGGAGGCCAGTGTGCCCCTGTGACAACAAGCTTGGACCCCCTCGTGGCCCCCCCTAAATGTAGTGTGAATAATCATAAACTTTTGTCTTTTGTCTGTTCATGCCTGCAGTGCAGTGAGGAAAACTGTATGAAAACAAAAATCCGCCATGCTACACTGAAGGAACTACTGTCAACCATGAGGCGATGGACTCTGGATGAGTCAGCTTGTCGTTCACGTGGCAATGGACTCCTTAAGGACACAGACGACGAGGTCCACCTCGCTCCTAACACTGACAGCACGCACACCCGCTACACCCCGCCATTTGTTAGGCTTTTTTGTTAGCAATCGTTAAGTGTTACAACAGACAACGACCCCCCCCCCCCCTAGGAAGCTCAAATGGACAGCTGTGCCCCCCCCCCCCCCAATAATCCCATCTCCAGACAGAGATCTCTCCCCCACCAACCCCCCTTCCCCTGCACTATCTCCTCTGTAGGAAGCTGAAACAGACAGGTGTGTCCCACCCCCTCCCCATCTCCTCCCCCCCCCTCCCCCCCTGCTGTGAGTCCCCCCCTCCCCCCTGCTGTGAGTCCCCCCCCTCCCCCCTGCTGTGAGTGTCCCCCCCCTGCTGTGAGTGTCCCCCCCCCCCCCTGCTGTGAGTGTCCCCCCTCCCCCCTGCTGTGAGTGTCCCCCCCCCCTGCTGTGTGTCCCCCCCCCCCCCCCCTGCTGTGAGTCGTCCCCCCCTGCTGTGAGTGTCCCCCCCCCTGCTGTGTGTCCCCCCCCCCCCCCCCCTGCTGTGAGTGTCCCCCCCTGCTGTGAGTCCCCTACCTGGACACTCCGTCTCCATTACGGCCTCGGGGCCTGGGGGCCCCTCCCCCCCCTCGCCTGGCCGGCTGAGCTGCACGCGCACCTGGTACCTGGTGGACGGCTTCAGGTTCATCAGAGTGATGGGCTCCGTGCTGTACACTGGGGAAAATAAGTTTATTTTTTCGAAAAGTCAAACAAAGATTTTGGAAAAAAGGGTTTGAAAAAAATGGGTTGAAATAATATTTTTCAATAATATTTCACAAGAATATTATATACGCCCAAATAACTGCACCTAAGCCCACCTTACCCCCCCCCCCTTACCCCCCCCCCAGAGACAAACTCTGCCTCCTCCACCCGGCTCACCTATGATGGAGGACCAGGAGACCCCGTTGTCCATGGGCTTGTAGAGGAGCTTGGTGGAGATGATGGGTCCGTCTCCTCTGAAGGCCTCCACAGGACGGACCACCAGCTGCTTACTCCTCTTCTCCAGGAGCCGGGGGACCGTGCTGGGGATGGGGGGTTCTGGGAAGGGGGGGGGGAGAGAGGGAGAGAGAGGGAGGGAGAGAGGGAGAGTGAGGGAGGGAGGGAGAGGGAGGGAGGGAGTGAGACCCAAAAGAGAAGACAAACCAACACAAAAAACATCCAGGTGATGTAATCAATCCCAGAGCAGCTCTGTCTCCTGCTCACCTTTGACGGTGAGGTTGAACTTGCGAGAGTCCTGACCACCGTTAGTAGAGACACGACACTCCCACAAGCCCCCTTGCTCTGCAGTCAGACGGGGGATCTCAAACTGAGCCGTGCTCTTGTTGGAGTCCATGGTGGTGCGAGAGGCCTTGGGGAACAACACACAGCACACTGCTCAGTCACCAGTCCACAACACTTTCCTCTGGTAAGACACAACATTTAGACCCCAAGCCTTCTAGCCCCCCGACCTCCAGCCCCCTGGACCTCCAGCCCCCTGGACCTCCAGCCCCCTGGACCTCCAGCCCCCTGGACCTCCAGCCCCCCAGACCTCCAGCCCCCCAGCCCCTCCAAAACCCCGACCTCCAGCCCCCCAGCCCCTCCAGAACCCCGACCTCCAGCCCCCCAGACCTCCAGCCCCCTAGCCCCTCCAAAACCCCGACCTCCAGCCCCCCAGCCCCTCCAGAACCCCGACCTCCAGCCCCCCAGACCTCCAGCCCCCCAGCCCCTCCAAAACCCCGACCTCCAGCCCCCCAAACCTCCAGGTCCTACCTTGAGCACGGTGCTGTCCAGCTTGCGTAGCTCGATGCTGGTGTGGCTGGGCAGAGGGTTGCCTGTTGCGGAGCACTGAATCTTGGGGCTGGAGAGCAGGTTCCACTCCAGACTACTGGTCATGGCCAGGATCTGGGGAGCGCGGTCTGGGAGGATCGAGGTGACGAGAGACAGGGGTGAGAGAGAAGGAGGGGGAAGCGATGATGATGAGGGCGATGATGATAAATGAGATGTCATGGACACCAGCCAAACCCTCCCGACTCTGCTCACCTGACTTCTCACAGTGCTTCCCTCTCCAACCTGTAGGACACAGGCACCCGCTGAAGCGGTTACACACGCCCCCGTTTCTACACTGGCAGCTCAGCCTGCAGTCTGGCCCATACATGTCCTTCATGCAGGCTGGAGGAAGGAGACACACACACAGAGACACAAGACCTCTCAGCACAGAGCTCTGTGTTCAACTCAGGTGTGGTGATGTTTAAACCCCAACCGACATGGGTCAAGACACTACACAGACTGTCTGGTTTCCTGGACGTGTGGAGCTGCACTCACGTCTGCTGCAGCGGTTTCCCGACCAGCCGCTGGCGCAGGTGCAGCCGTAAGGGTCAGGCAGACAGAAACGAAGGCCTTTGCAGCTCAGCTCTGACTGGCAGGACTCCTGGCAGCTGTGACCAAACATGCCCTCTCTGCAGGCTGCAACACAGAGCACACACAGAGCACACACAGAGCACACACAGAGCACACACAGAGCACACACAGAGCACACACAGAGCACACACAGGACACACACAGAGCACACACAGGACACACACAGAGCACACACAGAGCACACACAGAGCACACACAGAGCACACACAGAGCACACACAGAGCACACACAGGACACACACAGAGCACACACAGAGCACACACAGAGCACACACAGAGCACACACAGAGCACACACAGGACACACACAGAGCACACACAGAGCACACACAGAGCACACACAGAGCACACACAGAGCACACACAGGACACACACAGAGCACACACAGAGCACACACAGAGCACACACAGAGCACACACAGAGCACACACACAGAGCACACACACAGAGCACACACACAGAGCACACACAGAGCACACACAGAGCACACACAGAGCACACACACAGGGCACACACAGAGCACACACAGAGCACACACAGAGCACACACAGAGCACACACAGAGCAGGGCTTCCATGTTAAACTACGTCATATGAAAATAAACTATAAAAGATGAACTATACCTAACAGCTATACATAACAGAAACATAACATATATATGTTGTTTTTTTTAAATAAATATCCAATTTTATCATGCACATACATACTAAACAATATGCATTACAGTTTTAAATGTATATATACACAGTAACAGTCAAACGTTTGGACCCATTTTCCATGTCCAAACGTTTGACTGGTACTGTATGTATTATAAATGTATCTCTTTCTCCATCATACACATAGTACACACACACACACGGTACACACACACACATACCTGTCTCACAGCGTGTCCCCATGAAGCCCGGGGGACAGATACAGTCCCCATCAGAGTCGTGACACACCCCTCCATTCAGGCACTCAGCACAGTCCTTGTCACAGTACATGCCCCACTTCTGACTGGGACAGTCTAAGCCACCACAGGGAAGACAGAACCCAGGCCTTACATCACACTGTAGTCATGTGTGTCTGTGTGTGTGTGGAGGGGGAACTCTCCCCATAGTGTACAGTTGTGTGTGTGTGTGTGTGTGTGTGTGTGTGTGTATGAGTGACGTAGGACCATGTGCTCTGCCATACCTCGGACAATTAGCCGCATCCAGGCGCCCTGAATGGGACTGTCGCCTACGTAGCTGGCACTGTAGATGCCCGCGTTGGAGGAACCGACGTTCTGCAGCGTCAGCGTGGCCGTGTTGTTTGTGACTTCGTTAGAGTGGATCATGTAGTAGTAGTTCCCTGCAAAACAGCAAAAAAGCGAGGCCCGGAGGATTACGCTCACTGACGGAAACAACGTGATCGTTTTGTCTGTAGTTGAATAATAAAGTAGGCTATTAATAATAAATAAAAAAAGAAAGAAAGAAACGAGCAAAAAACGTTATTGCCTTAGATCCTCCCAGAGTATTCCACAGGGAAGCGCTTAGCGCTCTGGATAAGAGCGTCTGCTAAATGACTAAATGTTATCCTCAAAGTCAAAGCCCAATCACTGTTTTAAACGAATCAGTGACCAGTCGCTGTCTACCTCTACTGACCCGTCTCTCCATTGTCTGTTTCTCCACTCTCCTCTCAGGAAAGAGGCCAATTAAGGCCCTTGGTTGGCCAGCTAGCGGACTCACCGTTGTGTTTCCACGTCACGTCTCTTCTCTGGGAGCCGACTACCTGCATGTCCAGGTGGACCGTGTCTCCTCTGTTCGCCGTCACTGTGATATGGTTCGGAACGAAAAGCCCTGGAAGAGAAACGCTGTACATTGTAGCTGTACCGCGAAAGAAAAAAAAAAACGCTTCGCAATCTAGCGTGAAAGTAACGTTACATTTCGGAAGGTTCATAACACGAAGGTGCGGCTTGCAAGTTCAGAGAATTGTGTGTTTGTCTACCTTGGTAGTTGTTAATGAGCGTGATTTTATCGATCGGAGTGGCGTCCAACGACGAGGCCTCACAGTAGAAGATTCCGATATAGTCCAACCCTTCAAAGTCCTTAGCCTCCACCCGTGTTGGCACCGGTTTCTTGATCTTGAAACGGGGCTTGGAAGGGAGGATGAGAATTCTGTAGTCTTTGGTGATGTCCAGGGTGAGGTCTGCCGCGCTCCTCTCTCCAGTGACGCAGGACAGGGAGAAGAGCGAGCTGGACACCTCCACGTTAGAGATCATGGCCATGTCTGTCACTGCACCTGCAGGGAGATACAGCATTGTGTCATGCACTTACAAAACCCAAACGAAGTAAATAACAAGTTTGGGGAATTTAACGACGCTCAGGTCCACTCCCAATCCTTATTCTTCGTTATCCATCACAAAACATAACCAGACTTGAAGCAAATCCTCCCTAAACAAATAATGACAAATTCCAGGCATGGGCATTCCTACATAACATATTTAAATAAAAAAAATCAATAAAAACTAGAATTGGCTTCGTGACTACTCCAACCCTTTCGGTGGCACAGAAGTGTTGATACACGAGTCCTACATTCCTCTTCCCTGGCATGTGTGGCCACACGGCAGAGGGACAATCACAGGAAACGAGGATGAGAGACTGTTCTCAGGGGGACGAGGCATACCACGGTGAAATCTCATGCCAGTTGCCCGTATAAGCGAGTTCATGTAAATTGTATGTTTAGCTAACTACTTATTTAACACCATCTGGGTAGAGGTGCTATGCTTTCAGCAGTTGTCTATGTTTGTAGACTAATGGATTGTTTGGTAAATTTGTTGTTTGGTTATTCATGAAAATGTTATTTATTTATTTTTTAACTTTGAAATAACTTAGGGTTGTGAACTACCTTCTACTTTAAGGTTGTGAACTACCTCCTACTTACCTGACAAGCTAAGGAGGCACAGAAAATTGAGGACGGCGATCATAACAATTTTTTCCATAGCAACAATCCGGAAAAATTAGTAGATCCGTCAGTTAAAACTGGAAGTGTCTACATTCCGAGGACTGGTTGTCAGTGCCAAACAGCGTGCGCTTTTACGCGTATCCATAAATCCGAAATCACAGTTATTTCCTCTCAAAGTAAATCCGTTTGGCGATGTGTATATATTCCTGTGAGGTTGTGAGATCGTGTGACATTCATATAGCCAAGTCTGACTGTTCAGCTCGTTGTAAACTCGGGTTACTCTTTGGCTCTGGGTGGGATAGGAAGGAAGAACGTCACGAGGGGAAAAAGCTTGCTTGGCGCGCCAAAGGACTCCGTTCTGATTCCAGAGCTGTAAGACGGCTTTTGGTAGGCCCATCTACCTATTAAAGTCAACTTCTGCCAAATGTTTTTTTTCTTTCCAACCGATCCTTCCAAATCGGGAGCTGTGACGAATATGATCAAAATTATTGTCAGTGTGCTTAGACGTCAGCAACATTTTAAAATCCCCCGGTTACACAAGATGTTGTGAAAGTATGCATGTGGTTGAATAAACCCAGTTTAGTCAAGACACTCACGTGATTGATTTCACCATTTATCCTTACACATGACAAATGTTGTTTAACATTGGCGGAATGGATGTACATGGGGAAGCGCTCCCTGCCTTCCCTGCAGCATGCATGACATGAGGCAGGGAGCAACAAGTTAAATCCCCCACGGGGAGCACAGACAGACCACACGGGGGAGAAGGGGACGGTGGTGGGTGGCAGCAGCGCAGACAGCAGGTACGACAATGCGTGTGCGTGCATGGAGCGTCTTTATAGCGCCGCCTATCGAGCTGAGCCTATGGCCTGAGAGCACGGGGTGATATGACGCGCGCTGCCCGAGTGCCATGCCTGAACCTGCTTCGCTCATACCTTCATTCATCTGCCTTCAATTTTCCAACTGAATATGCGTGTTTTCCTGTATCTTTTTCATAAACACGTTTCTAGCTGGAAATGCATTTCCATCAAACGCGTGCCGATGTTCCTCAGCGGCGCAGAAAACCCTAACCGCACCAACAACAACCTTCATCTGACCCAACAACAACAGCTGCGCCGTGCTCTGGCCAAGCTGGACAGCTTTGTTCCTGAACTTCAATGCGACGCTTTTGATCCCTGCAGTCTTACGGTCAATTACACTTCTGCAGAAAATCTAGGATGATGACCACCCCGTTTGTTGTGTCTTCTCAACCATTTTTACTCTGATCTGATGAAAAACGTCCAGCTTTTCACTTTACGCAACTCATGTCGGTCCAGTGCAAGGCCCCGTTTTATCATTTCTGCAGGGGTGGGCTTCATAATGGTTGATTTAATGTTCCTTACGTTTCCTGATGGCCTCAGACAATTGATGTTGACCCAACTTCTTATTGTTCAAGGTTTCCTGTTTTCAATTAGCCAGCTCCAGATTTTCTTTATTTTTCAGCAACCAGGATTATTATATTTCTACTCCTTTGTTTCAGGAGAATACACTTCTGATAAACACAAAACATCTGTTTCAATGTCATTTCAATAGGTGAGGACACACGATTTCACTGCGACATTGTGCATTATTACCAAGAGGTCCAGAATATCCGCGTATCGGTGTGTTTCCTGACAGTGGATCTCTCTGCCAGCTCTTGGCTCAGGTTTGTACAGTCTCTCAGACTCACAACTGTGACCCCTAGTTCCCTCCGACTGCAAATAGCAGATCAGCTTGAAAAAGCTTTCCTCTTTCCTGTCCACGGTGTCACAAACACTCTGTAAGGTGACTAGACGTGACCCAGATGACAGTGATGACACGCTGATCTGCTCTCCTGGACGACCTCACCTTCACAGGCAGGTGCAGTGCATGGATCCCTGCCCACAGGAGGCTCAGACCAGCTGGATGAAACTGAAGGTCAAACCGATAACTACTGTAAGTAGATGAACAACAATGCTGACACACACACACACAGACAGACCTACAGACACACAGACAGACAGACCTACAGACAGACAGACAGCCCTACAGACACACAGACAGCCCTACAGACACACAGACAGACCTACAGGCACACACACAGACAGACCTACAGACACACAGACAAACAGACAAACAGACACACAGACAGAACTACAGACACACAGACAAACAGACAGACAGACACACAGACAAACAGGCAGACAGACCTACAGACAGACAGACCTACAGACACACAGAAAGACAGACCTACAGACAGACCTACAGACAGACCTACAGACAGACTTACAGACACACAGACAGACACACAGACAGACACACAGACAGACAGGCCTACAGACAGACAGACCTACAGACACACAGACAGACAGACATACAGACCTACAGACATACCTACAGACCTACAGACCTACAGACAGACAGACAGACCTACAGACAGACAGACCTACAGACAGACCTACATACCTACAGACATACAGACCTACAGACAGACAGACCTACAGACAGACAGACAGACCTACAGACATACCTACAGACCTACAGACAGACCTACAGACAGACCTACAGACAGACCTACAGACAGACCTACAGACATACCTACAGACAGACCTACAGACAGACCTACAGACAGGCCGCGGGGTGGTGCTGAGGGGACTCCTAGAGAGGAAGCCACAAGGGAAAAGCTGGATGCTGTGTCAACATAGATGCTCGGCTCAAGGGTTCAGAGAGTCTTCCACAAGCACCAGGAGTAAGTGAGTGTGTGTGTGTGAGAGAGAGTGTGTGTGTGTGTGTGAGAGAGAGTGTGTTTGAGTAAGTGTGGTGTGGTGTGTTTGTGAGTGTGTGTGTGTGTGTGTGTGTGAGAGAGAGTGTGTGTGTGAGAGAGTGTGTGTGTGTGTGTAAGGGGGATATGCAGGGTGGAGACTGGTCCTTGTAGATGTGCTATTGTCCTCTGGGCTCTTTGTTGTCTTGTGGTAATTATGAGCAGTGTTTGTTGTGAGAGCGATGGCCAGCGATTATTGTGCTTGCTTAAGATGAGATGGCCAGACAAAGCCTTTCTACCTCTTTACGGCAGAGCCGAAACACAACATGCAGCACAAACCTTCAAAATATGTTTGTTATGGATGTAATGTCCACATCTCGTCACATGGTGGCGTGTTCTACTGAACAGACATCATTTTGTTGGATTTGCAAACTGCAAACTTGATTGCAAACTGCATTGAGGAAAACGTTAAAAAAAAAGAAGAAAAACAAAGAACTGATCACCAATTAAGCGTGGATTTGTCTTTGGTAAAATGTCAAGCATGAACTTACAATTTTTAGCGGTTCAAACCTGCCATATTTTCGTGATATTTTGATATGTTGTTGTGCTTTCAGTGGTGTTGGTATTGAGGGTCAGGGGGGGGCGGGGGGGGGGGGGGGGGGGGTAGGGGTGGAAGTAAGAGGGGGGTGCTTTGGAACTTGGTGAGAAAGTTTGTGTTAAATTCCCATTTCCACCCATTGTGTAGGGAGCTGGCATGGTTCCACACGCACTAAGCTCTTTCTCGTCCCAGCCTCTGTGAGCTGGTGTAGGGGTGCCGGACGCACCTCTCAGCCTCGTGAGACATTCTCCCCACCCACCTTCACCCACCCTCACCCGCACCCCCCCCACCCACCCACCCACCCGCACCCCCCACCCACCCACCCTCACCCCCCCCCCCACCCACCCAGGATACATAGGATATGTATCACACGTAGGATATCACCCCGAGATAAAAAAGTAGACACACTTACCGGTCCTGTATCAGAAGGCACATGGCCCCCCCAGCTCTCTCTCTCTCTTAATCTCTCTCTCTTTCTCTCTCTCTCTGTCTGTCTCGCCCTGACCTCACCAGGAGTGGACGAGCAGGGCAGGTGACGTGTCTTGGTGACAGGCCCCCACCCTGGTCGTCTTGGTGACAGGCCCCCACCTGGTCGTCTCCCAGTGTTCCCCCCGTCGTGTCAGTGGAAGAAGCTGGTCAGGGAGTCTCACGCCTGCTGTGGTCGAGGTATCCGGCCTCGGCCCGCAGGAACAATAAACACGGCTGTGTGAGAGTCAGCGGGCCCAGAGGACGGCCCTGTGTTAGGAACCCGTCAGATCGGGTGACGACCAGAGCACAGAGGGGACAAGGGACTGAGGAACGGAGCGCCGAACGGGGTTCAGAGTCAAGAGGATACGAGGACAGCGTGGAAAGTGTGTGTGTGAGGATGATGAGTTAGCCGTTAAGTATACTTCACAAGTTACTAAGTTACTAAGTCACTTTGTGAAGTTACTTCACACGATGCGTGATGTGTGTGGCTTGCCCCAAGAACACACATCCGACACACACCAACACACACACACACACACTCCATGCTCATACCAATGAGTCTGGGGGTGTGTGCATATTGAGCGGAGGGCTGGGGTGAGGGTGAGAATTGTCGCTTGTATACATTCGGGAGAGTTTTCACAGCCTTCATGAATCAAGTCAAGTTCCCAAGGAGAGAGGGCTCCCTCCATGCATCCTCCCATTTCCTCCGACTCTGCAGTCTTACTGCCAGTGTTGTCGAGTCCTGCCCTATCTCACTACACGGAACACACAAGCACAGTCATCAGACAGGCCTGCCCTCCCCTCTTCCCCCTCCCCCCTCTTCCCTCCACACTAAAAACTCTGTTTTCCTGTCAGAATGTGATATTTCAACATTTTCCTTGGATGGATTTGGAAGAACGATTAGTTTGTGGAGTTGTCTCACGTCCAACAAATCACATTTTTGGTAAAGACAGTTCTTCGGCATTTAGACGAATGACAAATAGACAATGACATTCAGAGATATTTATTCAGCATATTAGTGATCTCCATAATTCACGTGGCCTAACATTCTGACACCCCTAGAGAGAAGCAGGGGATCTGCTTGTCTGGTCGCACGTACACACACACACACACACACGTGACGAGGTTATGGAAAACCATAGCATCGGGAAGCTTTTATCACAACACCACAGGGTGTGAGGGTGTGTGTGTGTGTGTGTGTGTGTGTGTGCTGTATAGATGGACACAGCGTCCATGCCTGGGTGGGTCAAAACAAAGACCTGGACTGATTCTCCTCTTATACAAAAACGGAACAAACGTTTCTTTATGGTCTGTTTCCTGCACACACACACAAAACAACATATGAAGGATCCATTGCTATCAAAATCCTAGCTCATGTTAGCACTGGGCGACAGCCAAGGAAAGAATAGCCCGCTTTCCCCATTGATATCATGCAAGTTGAGATAAAATTATGATTACAGGAATAGAAAGGCATTCCCACTAGGATTGAACACATCAAGGAAAAGGGAGTGGTTCTGAATGCAGCCAAAATGTCTCTGGAATATTACAGCAGTACAGGAAGTTTAGTAACACCGCAAAGTACCCCAGAGGGAGAAAGTCTAGAAAACAGAGATGGTCACAGCAGAGTGAATGATTCAGCGACTCTGAGACTCGACGGAGAGCTAAAGAGACACGATACCATGACAGAGCAAGCGTAAGAAAGAGAGAGAGGGGGGGGGGGGGTTGAAAGAAGGAAAAGGAGAGATGTGTGAACTCGGCTCTACAGCGAGCAGGAAGTGGAGCAGCAGGAGCTGATATGTGGACAGGAAGTGAGGGAAGCGTGGGGCAGGAATCACCCAGCGGGCCCTGAGTGGGCAGAAACAGGAAGGCTTTAGGCTGGGGCTCCTGTCCTGTCTGCTGGGGTGTCTGGCCTCTGGCCCCCTGGCCTCCAGCCCCCCAGGCCTCCAGCCCCCCAGGCCTCCAGCCCCCAGCCCCCAGGCCTCCAGTTCTCCAGGCCCCCCAGCCCCCCTGGCCCCCAGGCCTCCAGTTCTCCAGGCCCCCCAGCCTCCAGGCCTCCAGTTCTCCAGGCCCCCCAGCCCCCAGGCCTCCAGTTGTCCAGGCCGCTGGACGAGCCAGTGGGGAAAACATCTGTAAAGAGTGGAGGGACGCCAGCAGCCCAGCATGCTTTTCTGAGACCAAAGTAACACAACTGTGTCAACGACACAAACACAATGCTGGAATCATCTTTCTGTTTTCTCCAGCTCATCTGTATGTCACTCCTGGAACAGTGTCCTGGGCCAATTAAAATAACTTCAGGATCCTTCCAGAACACTTGAAACACTTGAAACACAAATGAAGTGAAAGTTGAACACAGTACCGAGGGGGCGAGGGAAAAACATAGACATAGAGGTGACAGAAGGATGACATAAGGATGACATAACTCATTCAAGTCAGTCTGCAGTAGCACTGAGGTCTGGGAGTCCGGCCATTGGGTGTGGTTGTTATTTTAATATAATGTGAGCACTCCACTTTAGTGAGTTATTCTCAGCATAAAGCTGTTGTTATAGTTAGATCTTTCACATGCACTGTAAGGCCAAGCCAAACACAGAGGCGATACAAATCACAGATTAACACGGCAGTTGGACAAATCCGTTTTCCTAGCAAGTTTGAATACTGACGAATTTGGATTTTGAGTTAGAAAAATAAATTGAGTGAATAGGGGATATTCAAACCCAGTGCTGTATGAATACACCAGATCACTTCACAGTTTTTGTTCCTGACTTGACAAAAATCAGATTCCACTTGACGGCCTTCAACCGTTTAACAAGGAAATCAAACTAACCCGAACCCTACAAAAATATTTGTGGAGAACGTTTAGTAGTTTACGTAAGATGGCATCCTGTGAGGATTCCTGACGGTTCCTGAGATGCACCGTGAACAAAACGCCAGACTGTCTCTCTCGTACAGCAGTCTGTTTGTCTCATAGCTTTTCCTCAGAGAGCCCCCTGCCCATTGTTAGGGACCAAACACACGTGTTGTTATTTCCCTCCTTGAAGGAGTCGCTTAAGCCTCACCCAGGTGGCCTGCTCAGGGGGCTTCACCTCCCATCTGCAACTCCACACGACCCAGAGACGACCAGCGCCAGCCCCTGGCAACACGGGAGGGGAACCCCGTACGTCCTTCACTGCTGAGTGGTCAGTTTGACGTCTCACGGTCCAAGTCGTGAGGGCGGCTGAGGAGACCGAGGACGAGCAAGAAAGCAGAGAGAGAGGAGAGAGGGAGAGAGAGGAGAGAGGGAGAGAGAGGAGAGAGGGAGAAAGAGAGGAGAGAGGGAGAGAGAGATTGAGAGAGAGAGAGGAGAGAGAGAGATTGAGAGAGAGAGAGAGAGGAGAGAGGGAGAAAGAGAGGAGAGAGGGAGAGAGAGATTGAGAGAGAGAGAGGAGAGAGAGAGATTGAGAGAGAGAGAGAGGAGAGAGAGAGAAAGAGAGAGGCGCTGAGGCGAGCGCACGCTGTCCGTTTGAAGAGTCAGGATGTGCCCCTATTGTTTTCAGGGTCAACTCTCTTTTCCTCTGAGGGCTCCTGGCGAAAAGCCCTCAAGGCTGAACGTCTTCACCCAATACCACATAACCTTCCACACATCTCTATCCTGTCACCCAACGCCACATAACCTTCCACACATCTCTATCTTGTCACCCACCCCCAACCCTGTGAGACATTTTGAAAGTCTGCACGTTTTTGGGGAACAAAGGAATGTGTGCTTGCAGCGAGTTGTGTGTGAGCCAAATGTAACTAATTTGTGTGTGTATGCATGAGAAACTGAGAAAAACCGAGATATTGAGAGTCAACATATTTCCAAGCAAAACAAACAAAGTACTCTTAGGTTACACTGTTCAAACAATGACATGCAGGTTACAAGCCATATACTTTCATAGCAACCAACCTCTCCCCAGTCTGAAGACATGGCAATATGTTACCAGGAAGACATGGCAGTCCATTGGTCGAAGCGGGAAAGTGGGCAGGAGAACACCTATGCAACTACAACGTTATTCATTAACTCGACCTTGGTGAAAACCACCGTGGTGCACACACCTCTTTCAACCTTTGCACAACATGCCTCCATTTTATACCACAGGCAAAACAAACCCAGCAAAGCTGTTAGAAAAGATCTCAGAGGAAGACAGGATTCACTAGACGGAGGTTTGCACATACAGACTGTGTCACTGGGTAAGAAGATATGTTTGATTCGACTTTTTTTTATTTTCATGTCAGACTTTAGGGCTATGTTATAGGGAGTCAGGTGGCTGAGCGGTTAGGGAAGCGGGCTAGTAATCTGAAGGTTGCCAGTTCGATTCCCGGCCGTGCCAAAGGACGATGTGTCCTTGGGCAAGGCACTTCACCCTACTTGCCTCGGGGAGAATGTCCCTGTACTTACTGTAAGTCGCTCTGGATAAGAGTGTCTGTTAAATGACTAAATGTAAATGTATGTGACTTATTCTATGACTGCACTACAGTACATCCTTACTCTTGGCACATGCAGTTTCTGGGCTTTGTCGTTAAGTGAGCTGAACTACATTTATGTTCTGGCTGACACAAATATACATAGGCAAATATCTGTACAACAGGTTGGTTGAGACTTCTGCCCTCCCAGTTATTCCCTCATGTTGATGTCCTACGCTGGCTGTTGTAAGCTAAATACAGGCTACTGTACCAGTGTCTGGCTGGGTCTCTGCCTGTCGCTACCCATTTAAACCCCTGCTTTTCCCCAAGGAGTATGCAGTGAGGCTCAGTCTCATCAGAAAGGAGTCGGTAAAGGTAAGTGTTTGGTCTTCATTCGTGCTGTCATTGGTTCTGTTTGGTCCAGCGCATTCTAGTTCATCCACAAACCTGACGTTGTTAGATGTGTTTGCATCAGGTTTGTTGTATGGTTGACTGGTTCACTGTCTGGCACTGCTGGTCTGGAGAGTATAGTTAGCAAATGTACTTGAGGAATGAGGAATTGTAGGGCCTGTGTATGGCCGTCCAATAAACTCTCTGGATGTAGGAACAGCAGAAATAATCTGCTTTGCGTAGCTTCACATCCTGCTAAGTAGACTAGACTCCCTGATGAGGAACCTGTCTCCCCCCCAGGTGCTATTCAAGTGACTCTGTTATGTGTGTATCTGTGCTGGCCAAACATGGCTCGCCCCAAAATCCAACTCAAATATCAAAGTAACGACAAAGGCACGTATCTGTCTCCAAAGATGAGGACAAGAGGGAGGAGGATGTGGTCACCCTAGCAAGGCGAGACACCAGGAGGTCAGCTGAAGGTTGGCTTTGTGACTGACTTCCTCACCCCGCTCGGTGTAGGATGATGGGGGAGTGAGTAGGACAGGCCTTGGGAGGGGGGGGAGGGTGTCATCAAACACCCAGGGCGCTCCCTTCAAAGACAAACAGACTGTAGCGCACAGAGCAGGAGCGTAGGTGGAGAAACAACTGGACATGACTGCTGAAACACATGCGCGCATAAACTCTCTCACACACACACACACACACACACACACACACACACACACACACACACACACACACACACACACACACACACACACACACTGCTCCTTGCAGGCTCCCAGGCTTCCCAGAAGTCTCAGGGCCTTGTGTGATGTTGTTGTGCGGTGGCTGTGCGAGCACAGGAAGAGATAAAGCTGGGCCCTCAAGGGTTGTTTACCCCAACAACACTGAGCTGAATAGCAGGAGGAGGAGAGGGGGGCCTAATGGTGCGACACAGCCAGTCTACTCTGTGACAAATCACCTTGGTGCCAACAGGGCCCTGCAAGCAGGCAGGCAGAAACTAGAGAAAGATTTTTTTTTAAATTGACAACAAACTCGTAAGTGAGAAGTTATGGATAGATGCTGGTTGGTTACCTCTATTTTGCATGGGACTGATGGTATTTTCATGAATCTCATTAAATATAACGTGATATTCACGATGTCCCTTGCAGATATGAAAATTAGACTTGACATCCGCATACTGTGGTGTCACCACTTCCTGTTTTGATGACAGTAGACAAGCTAAGACTCGTCCGTCAGTCAGATGAACGTCCATGCAAACGGAGGATCTGTAGCGCTGCGTCACATGATCGCTCGCGTCACATGATCGCTCGTTACTGTGTTCTTTAACCAGGTAAAATGTATAAGAGTGGATAATCAAGTTCAAGTTCAAGTCTTTTATTGTCAGGTGCACAAAACAACACAGGGTCAGACTGGGCACTGAAATTCTTAGGACAAGACAACGCAAAGCAACCTGGCATAACATAACATATAAGTACACAGAACATAGATTACATCTATGATAAGATAAAATATTATTGTATTGGGTTAATCCAGTTGAAGCACAGAGCTGAACACCCAGTCTTAAGAACGTGTACTCTGTGTGTATCTCTCGTGTGTGTGTCTCTTGTGTGTGTCTCTTGTGTGTGTCTCTTGTGTGTGTCTCTTGTGTCTCGTGTGTCTCTCTTGTGTGTGTCTCTTGTGTGTGTCTCTTGTGTGTGTCTCTTGTGCGTGTCTCTTGTGTGTGTCTCGTGTGTGTCTCTTGTGTGTGTCTCTTGTGTGTGTCTTGACCTGGACAGGATGTTGGGGACCATGGGGGCCTGGTGGTGGGGGCCGTGCGTGGTTGTGTGTTTGTGGGGGACGGTCAGAGGGAGCTCGCTCGTCTCCATCGGCCCGTGTGCGGTGGACGCTGGCACGGTATGAGAGGACACAGCTCCTTTTCACTTTGTTTCAGCCAATCAGACAAAGGAAGAGACTATCTGTGACTTCCTGTTTGTGGCACACGCTCTTCCTGTTTTTGATACGTTTCTCCTGGGAGCGTGGTAGTGGTGTGGGGAAGCAGGAATGTGACTGTCTCTAGACTCCTGGTGAACTATTTGCTACAATTTGATTAATGATCAAAAGTTCTCTGATCAAATATTAACTTTTTAGAATTTGTCTAACAGAACAAAAATGCTAAGCCTAGCACATTTTCAACCAAATAAATCTATGTTTAAACGTTTTAAATAGATATTAAAACTATACTGGAACTGAAATGTGACACTCCAGGAACTACACTTGACGTGATTACTGAGTCCTTGTTTATCTTCTCTAAGGTGTCGTTTGACTGCAGTCAGAAAAAGCTAGCAGAAATCCCAACAGCAATATGGGACAACGTTTCCACCCTGGATCTCTCCCAGAACAACCTGGACCTAACACAGCCCCAACATCTCAGCCAACTCCAGAGATTCAACCGCTTGGTCACCCTCAATCTCACAGGCAACTACCTCCCCCTGCTGGTGAGAGGTAGTCTCTGCAGGCTCCAGTCCTTGCAGACTCTGGACCTCAGTAGATGCCAGCTGACGTCCGTACAGACAGGAGCCCTGAGGTGCCTTCCCAGGTTACAGAGGCTGATCTTGAGAGACAACCCTCTTCTAGATCCTAATCATGCCTCCATTCAAGACCCAGGAGCTACTTCCTGGCTCCATGGCAACCGACGTGACACTGGCTCGGACGATCGGCCGGCCGGCGTTCCCAGGGGATTTCGGACCGAGGATCCCCAGGGAGAAGATCGGGAGGGGTTCTCTGAAGGTACGTGACATGTTCATGTTTGCTTATTGGAGATAGTTGATTGAGCGACAGAAAGTGTTGACCTTTGACCTTGGAGGCTTGACAGGAACATCCTTGTGGTCTTTCCCTCAGGTGTGAACGTTGACAAACAGAGGCTGCTCCGTAGGAAACTCCTGGCAGAAACCTTGGAAGGCACCACAGTGAGCACAACCACAACCACCAAGAATGGCAAGGATCTTTTAGTCACTTATCTTACTTTTCTGCTTTAAATCACTGCTTGGAGGATTGTGAAGCGTTGTGTTCGTTATCAGGGCCTGCTGGATAAGCACATTTCTCTACTCCAAAAAAAGTCCAACCCTGATTCACTGTGTTTGGCAGACTCAAAGTAATTTGAGTTTGAACTGTGAATCCACTCTGATTAATAGTGATATAACCTGCCTACCATCGCTTCACCTGAATGAACAGTCAAACTGATCACGTGCTGATCCCATCTCTGTCCTGTAGACACGACGGGAGTGATTCCTCCCGCGCAGGGCTGGGAGTACATGGTGGCTGTTGTGATCGCCGCCGTCTCCATCTCCATCCTCATCGCCGTCTTGGCCAAGTGTCAGATGGTTCAGCGCTACCTGGCGAGCTACAGGCACACGCGACTGAGCGAGGCTGACGCCATAAGCCAGGGAGATCCTGCCGGTTTGGAAGTGGGCTATTCCATGCAGCAAGGACACGCGCGGAACACGCACTCGGCCGCCATCCGAGATGACGAGATAGGCGAGCACGAGGAAGACGACGACGGCTTCATAGAGGATAACTACATACAAGCCAGCGAGAGAGAGCGAGCTCAGCGGGCAGCCGAGAAACTCGAGGACACCGAGGAAGAGGAGGAGGAAGAGATGGACGAAATTGAATTCACCATTGGCTAGTGTCAAAGTTGGGAGACAGTGTGGGAGATTGGAAGACCACAGTGTGCTCGCTGTTCATGTGGCTCGTTCACATAACATGATTTATGTTTAAGTTTTTATGCACACTAGACCAGGCCTGTTATGGTGGAGAACGAGTTCTCAACCCCGAGTTGTCATCAAGCTCTGCAGAAGCCTGATGACAACCCAGTCATTTGAATCAGGTGTGTTGGAAGAGGGAAATAAAACATGCGGGTCAGGGTAGCCCCCAGGAGAAGGGTGGGGCAATATTGATGAGGAAGGCTTAACTGTTGTGGTGTTGATGGCTATTGATTTCATGTTTAAGCAGGGTTGTGTATAAGACATCTTATTGTTTATTTAATTTTTTGCTCATGAAAATCTTCAATTAATTAATCAAGTGCTTTTTTTAGTGCTTCTAGGTCTACTCTGTTTTCTCAGCAACAATCAAATTTAGTTTCTATCCAGTTTTGCACTCCATTTGTTACAGCTTTTTTATATATATCTATATAATAAAAGCCGTTGATTTGTTATGTTTCTCGTTGTTCTTGAACGAGAGCAAATATTTACCAGCTTGCACGGAAAACAAACGCGTGTAACCCGCAGACAGATTATAGTCGGATAAGTGATATATGAGTCATAAGTGATCGCTTTTTTCAGACCGATGTGCATGTTGATGAAAGCTGTTCGACAGGTCTGACGCCGAAACACACGGCACCCGGAAAAGAGCTCAGCCGTAGTGACGGGGCAACCTGCCAGGAAGATGGAAGCGTTGCTGCCTCTCCTCAATTGACTGGCATGTTTTAGGGAATTTACAAAGTTACAATACAGTTTCTTCAGCAGTTCAGGACTTCGATATACCAGGATGTCGGCCTCTGCGATATTTATATTGGACCTCAAAGGAAAGGTGAGTCGCGACCAAAGAATCTACAGGCGGAGAAGTTGCAACATGTATCTCTTCGACAGCGTAGCGAAGGACACCTGCTTTAGAAACGTTCTGTTTTGTGCGCTTATGACTTGCAATGTTTAATACACCTTTAATTTGTACACGTGATACACGTAGTGTAATGTGAATGATAACATTATAGTAGGCTACTGATTTTCACATCAACGTCACTTCACAATGCACAATGAATTATCGACGTGTTATGAATAGAAACAAAACTTGCCAAACTAGTTATGCGGCACAAGGAGTAGCATTCAGTGGATGGTTCCAACAGTTCACTGTTTCTTCCAGACAGCACCTTTTCTCTAAAATACCGCCTTCATTATCATATATTACACTCTAAATTATTGTTAACCTGTCCAGTCAGCCTTCACTTTGCTCGAGCTTATACTTTAGTAAATCGTCGTATAGTAAAATCAAATCACATCCTACTAAAGCAGGATAAAAATATGCGTCCCCCACATGTAGGCTAAATCTATCCCAAGCTATTGTGAAGTATCTGATAATGTTCCTTATTGTGTCTGGTCATTATTATGTCTGGTCCCATCTGTGTGAGTGTTGATATGCAGATAGGAAAAGATCTGTGCCTGTGGGGGTGTCTGAAGGATGGATTATCAGTCCATTCACCCTGGGATTCCTTATCGTGCTGATTAAAGAGCTTCTCCCATCTCAGCCCTGTGGCAATCCAATACCTCCAGCCTTGGGGACCAGTCTCATAACCTGTTCAGATGACCCTCAGATGCTGCTGACTTGGCTTCTCGTGGCTATACCTTCACACTGGGAGAAGACTTGGTCTAAATTGCATAAGTTTGATGTTGATTAATAATTGCTTTGTGTCGCACCATCCAATAATCGTACGGTATAGTCCAACCGGAGTTATGAATTCATCTACTGAGTGTCAACAAATACAAAGCCATGTTGATGGTGTCAATGTCAGTGACATTTAAAACCTCAACATTTGAAGATTTCAGAGCACTCTAGAGGACTGTATCGTGTAGTTTACTCAGGCTTGTTCTAAATGCATCGATTGTTCACGGATGTTTGCCTTCCATTGAGTGACCTGCCTTTAGCCTCGCAGAGATGTTCACCCATCTAGGTCAAACCGTATGCAGGCAAAATTGATTGTAAACACAGCCTGCGGCGGCGCCTCATTGACCAGTGAGTCCTTTTTCTCCAGCCTCTAAACAGCCTCATGAGCGCTGTTTAGAGTCTTCTGGAAGAAAATGAAGTATTACCTTCCAACCCTTGTTAAAAACGCCCCCCCGACCCCACACCCCAGAGATAGTGAAGGCGGATCCGAACCCCCCCCCCCCCCCCCCCCGTCTAATCCCCCGAACGTTTCTCACTCAGGATGCTTCGAGTATTAGCTTCTCTCTTAGATCTCTATGGTGCAGGGAGGCCTTATCTCCACCAGTGACTGGTGTGTGTTTGTGTGTGTGTGTGTCAGTTTCTCTGTGTGTGTATTCTGTTACTGTCTGTGTGTGTGTGTCAGTTTCTCTGTGTGTGTATTCTGTTACTGTCTGTGTGTGTCAGTTTCTCTGTGTGTGTATTCTGTTACTGTCTGTGTGTGTGTGTCAGTTTCTCTGTGTGTGTATTCTGTTACTGTCTGTGTGTGTGTGTCAGTTTCTCTGTGTGTGTATTCTGTTACTGTGTGTGTTTGTGCGTCAGTTTCTCTGTGTGTGTATTCTGTTACTGTGTGTGTGTGTGCGTCAGTTTCTCTGTGTGTGTATTCTGTTACTGTGTGTGTGTGTGTCAGTGTTACTGTGTGTGTGTCCTCACTTTAACCTTATGTGTTGAATTATCAGCTGAATACAAATGTCACAGCAGAAATACAGGTTTGGATGAGAAAGCTGAAGTTGGATGTCAGATGTGTGGTTATATTTAGCAGGCAGTGGAGAATACGCTTGTGAATGAGCATCTTTTCTCTGCCTGTTCAGATGAATGTGATTACAATAGGAGGAGGGGAAGGAACAGAGGTGGCTTGAAATGATTCCATACTGAAGATTCAGTTAAAGGACCCTTAGAATCGTATTTCAGTTAACTGGATTGAATTCATTCACTCAAAACCAATCTGCCATGACCCAATACTGAAGTATTTGTGACATGACATTCAATATGAGCATATTTCCTTCATATGAAACTTAATAAAGTGTCTGTTGCAAATGTCATGTCAGCAACCTCGATGTATTTAGCAGGAATACTTATCTACAGTGTCACTGACAGCAGTATGAACTCAGGTACCATATTTTTACCCAAAGCATGTATTAGAAACTCGATAAGGTCAAGTCAATATACAATATTCCACAAGCCTCAATACATTCTGAACACACACCAGTACAAATGCAACTGTTGCAAAGTTTAACCATGAATAAAGTCTTCATGTCTCAATAAATCAGAAACTACATGATGTAACAAAACATAATTTCCCTTTGTGGCTTCCTGCTACAAATACAAATTGCGTTCTCTAAGATCCTTCAAGCCAGTCTTTGGTTTCCCGTTTCCCTTTGTAGAAACATAGATTTGTTTCTCTGTCCGTATCCTTTCACTCTCCCAGATCAGCGCTCTCTGGCATTTCCCTCTTTCTTTATTTTCCTATTTCCTCTTCTTTGTTGTCGGGGGCCGGCCTGGCCTTGTTGCCGTGGAGGGCCTTCTGCTACCGGAATGTTCCTTGTTGCCGTGGAGGGCCTTCTGCTACCGGAATGTTCCTTGCCGTGTCTTCAGTGTCTGAGCTCCATCAAGCGTGGGCTTTGATCTCTCTCCTCGCTCCTTCCTGGTCCTGCCAGCTCCACCGACTCTGAACGCTGAGTCATCTCGGTTCGTTTTGTTTTGGGACGTGGCGGGGAGTTTACGGTGCCTCCCCCTGCCCCCGGCTGGATCTGGTGTGTCTTTCACCACAACTGTTTTAATTTGACGGGTCCTTGCATTCACTTGTTTGTGTCGGTGATTGGATGTTTTGTGAATAGTCAGCCTTCTCGCTAGCTGCATAGTTTCAGGCTGAACACAGGACACCTCATTGGAGGTTTTAGACCATTTCAACCGGGGGGGGGGGGGCAAGCTGGGGGCCAGTTGTACTGTTCGAGGTGCCCGTTACATTAAACATTTTTGTCGTCATGCATCTCTGTGTGGTTGTTGCCCGTGGCCAGGTGCTGATATGCAGGAACTACATGGGGAACATGGACATGAATGAGATCGACCACTTCATGCCAATCCTGCTGAGGATGGAGGAGGAGGAGGACATGTCGCCCCTGGTAGCCCACGGCTCTGCCCACTTCCTGTGGATCAAACACAGCAACCTTTACCGTATCCTTCGCCACAGGAAGTCCTGCGCTCAGATCACCTCCCCTGCTCCTCGCATATTAAGCTTTGTGACTTCATTGTATGGATTTGAAAAGTGAAAGGAAAATAAGGTATTTTACTTAACTGACTATTTTCAGTGGTGGCAATGACCAAGAAGAACGCCAATGCTGGTTTGGTGTACTCCTTTCTCTACAAAATAGTGGAGGTTAGTATAACATGATTACACCTGTGTGTACACACACACACACACACACACTCACACACGCTGATCACCTGTTTGTCTGACTGTTTGCAGGTGTTCAAAGAGTACTTCAAGGAGTTGGAGGAGGAGAGTATCCGTGACAACTTTGTGACGGTCTACGAGCTGATGGATGAGATTATGGACTTTGGCTTCCCTCAGACGACAGACAGCAAGATCCTGCAAGAGTGAGTGGCCTCGCTTAGCCTGTCAGAACCATCCGGTCTTGCTCGGACTTGGCAATGCTAATGCAGGCTAGCATCTAGCATCCTGACCAGCATTTAGGCTAGCTTTCATACTAGCATTTAGGCTAGCTGTCAGGCTAGTATTTAGGCTGGCATCCAGGCTAGCATCCAAGCTAGCTGTCAGGCTAAGATTTAGGCTAGCATCCAAGCTAGCAATTATGCTAGCATCCAAGCTAGCTTTCAGGCTAGCATCCAGGCTAGTGATGGAGCACACAGGGTTCAGTGGGTTTAGCTCGTTAGCCAGGCGAGCAGCCTTGTTTGTGTGTTCCCATCAGGACTCCTGGGAAAGGTGCCATGTTCCGGGTAGCTTTAGCATGCTCTTAATGAGGGCCACGCTGCCACGGCAACACACACTTTATGTCTGCCCAATTACCTATCAGTAATTAGTGTTGCACCTTTAATTGAAGCCCTCATTGCGCAACATGTGATATTGTTCAGTTTTATGACAATCAAATAGCCGGCCGGCGTACTCTGACAAAACCGGCATTGATGGAGATCCGTAATGAATTGCCTTTGCTCTTAGCAGGGATGACTGTGTTTTTTCTGTCTTGGTGGCTTGGTCGCTGAATAGTGCTGATAACTGCCAGTCTCTGGCTGACACACACACACACACACGCAGACACACACACACACACACGCAGACACACACTGCCACTGTCAGCTGGCTGCACTCAAGACAGAGACACACTGAGCTCCCTAGTTCCCCCTCCCCAGCCCCCTCCCATCCTCAGACTTGTCCAGTCTCTAACTCTCAACCTCCTCCCCTCTCCCCTCCACCTGCCCCACCACTCCACTGTGTGTGTATGTGCATGTTTTGGAAGGTACAATCGAGCTAAGCAGTCAGTTCTCCAACCAATTCGGTGCTCTCTGATTCTGTCATCTGCATTTCAATAGCAGGAGCGAGTTGCAAACAAACAATCATCCCCAGCTTGTTAGTCTTTCATCTGTCCGAGCTGGGAGAGGCAGTGACACGTTGAGATCAGAGATGGGAGGGTGGGGGGGAGGGGGGGGGAGGGGCTGGGTTTAGAATAGAATGCCACAGGGTCGCCGTGTCAATGGCCTACCTCTGAAATAGACCCACCTGGTTTCTGTAGCGTCTGTTTTGGGATTGGCTTGTAGGCAGGCGGGCACCTTCCGAGCTGACGAAGGGGGCCTGGGGGGGCAGGGGGCAGGGGGGAGGGGGGAGGAGGGTGTTTACTTGCAAAACAGAGGAAAGATCTATCAAGGGTATACACACAGTTTGGGTGTGTCTGAGTGTGTGTGTGTGTGTCTGTGCGTTGTTGTGTGTTCACACTTGACGACGTGTGGTGCGCAGTGTCACCTGTCTGTGAGTCGTGAGGGGCAGGGGGCAGGTGTTCCGTTACTGGAATAACCTGGGTCACGTGTTTGCACAGATGCAACACAAAAGGATCTCAATGTCCCCATGTCCCCATGGATCAGGGCTGTTCCCTCAGTAGAGGGAACAGCCCTAGCCACACACACACACAGCAGAATATACTTATTATATACTGGGTCTGAAGGTGTATTGATTCTAACGGGAGCTTTGATATGTTTGACTGATCAGAGTTTTGCCTTCACACCGGAATGCTGTAAGCTTGCTTGTTCTAATTACACACACGACTAGTAGCTGGCTGTGCAAACAGCCCCAGGAAGTCCTTTCTCTCACTCAACACTGTATCCTGTATTTTTTGTAATATTTGTATTTTAGTATTTTTATATTGTAATTTATGGCAATTTATATTTTATTTTATTGTATATTTAATTATATTCTAATCCCACTTAGTACTGCTAGTTTATGTACCCTTAGTATAGATAGTCCACATATTAAAATTTTAGGTATATGTTTATTGTATGCACCTTCCTGCCAAAGCAAATTCCTTGTCTGTGCAAACTTTCATGGTGAATAAATCCCATTCTGATTCTGATTCTGATTCTGTCTCATGACACACAGTCTCACTTCCTGACTGGGTGCTATCCTGGTTCCCTAGCAGATCTCAGCCTCAGTCACAAGTCCTGTCACTCCAGGTCAACTTGGGTGCTCCTTCTCTATCCTTGCCCTCACACTGCACCCCTCCCCCTTCCTCTCCCTTCCTCCCCCGCCAGGTACATCACCCAGCAGGGCCACAAGCTGGAGGTGGGGGCCCCCCGCCCCCCCGCCACCGTCACCAACGCTGTGTCCTGGAGGTCAGAGGGCATCAAGTACAGAAAGAACGAGGTGTTCATGGACGTCATCGAGTCGGTTAACCTGCTGGTGAGCTCTGTCTCTCTTTGATTCAGAATCTTCCCCCATCTTACTCAGTAACTGTGAAATTTAAATATTTTTTGCTTGTTGACACAACGCTGATCCAGATGCAAATGTAGGTCATTGCCACTTCCCTATTTGAGTTTCTCAGAACCTTCTCTCTTTCCATCGAGAAGTTGTATTATTCACCGGCATTCTGATTTCTGACAGCACGTCTTTGTAATCAAAACCATGAATTAACGCAATGGAAATTTAAATATACCGTTTGTTAAGCATTTACAGTTACTAGACCATAAATACTAGACATAAGTAGTTTAAAGGACCATTGGTTACACTTTTTGTTGTTGATTTAGTGCGCTATGTTTGGAGTATGTTGTCGTGTGTGTATAGACTTTTAAAACTCGCGGGTGACAGGCAGTAAAAAGACAGATTTAAGTCAGGTGAGCTGAGTTTCGATAGAGTATGTCTCTCACTACCTCCGCCAGCTTTAACAAAGGCTAAGTCCAGACCGTTGTCCTCGCAAAGGCAAACATTGTCTAAATCCAGCTCACTGCTGTACACAGCTTATTGCTAAATCGTAAAACACTGTGAGAATGACCGGCCTCAAGTCGACTATTTCCTCCTCGACAACAACCTTGCGATGTGATTGGCCCCTCAGCGGCCTTCGCAGGCAGCCTATGAGGCCTGTTGTCACGGTGAGGTCAGACGGGTGGAGGCGTGGCCACACCCCTCGCTGTCGTTAGGAGGAACAGCAGTGCCGACGGCTTCACGGTGGTGACATCACCGTGACATCACCGTGACATCACCGTGACATCACCGTCAAGACCTGCTCTGCAGCTCCTGGGTAGCCAGGACCCAGACCAGGGTGAAAACCTTCATGTTTCGAACCCAGGTCTCCCTTCCGTCCCATTCTCACGGCCCCTCCTCCCTTCCCTCTGGGTGTGCCAACCCCAACCACCCCTACACCCCACCATCACCCCTACACCCCACCCCACCCCTCCCTCCCTCACCCCTCCCCTCCACCCCCACCATGCAGGTCAGTGCTACGGGCAGTGTCCTCCGCAGTGAGATTGTAGGCAGCATCAAGCTGAAGGTGGTGCTCTCCGGGATGCCCGAGCTCAGACTGGGCCTCAACGACAAAGTCCTCTTCGAGATCACTGGCAGTGAGTTATTCTGTCTACGTAGCTCTATCTGTCTCTCTGTATCTCTTTCTGTCTGACTCTCTTTCTCTGTGTCTGACTCTCTCTCTCTCCCTGTCGTTTTTATTCTTCCACTGAAACAAAGACAGAGTTTAAAAACAAACACACTCACATTGACAGTTCCACTCCTCCACCTCCTTCCCATCAGTTTCAGTATTCTCCCCGACCCCTCCCCTCCCTCTCCATTTGCTTCTCTTCGTCTTTCACCTCCACCTCCTCCTCTTCTCGTCTGGTTGATAATCTCCTCCCTCCGGGCGAGAACCTCAGATGAAAGATGCCCCCCTTGACCGCCGCCTGCATGAATATACAATATACACCCCCCGGCATCGAGGGGGAGGCAGCCCCCGGCATCGAGGGGGAGGCAGCCCCCGGCATCGAGGGGGAGGCAGCCCCCGGCATCGAGGGGGAGGCAGCCCACGGCATCGATGGAGGGGGGGGGGGGGGACAGGGTGCGGTGGAGGGGGGGGGGGGGGGGTGCGGGGTGCGGTGGAGGGGGGGTGCGGGGTGCGGTGGAGGGGGGGTGCGGGGGTGCGGTGGAGGGGGGGGAAGGGCAGTCTGGAGAGGTGGGGAAGATATCTGACAAAATATACTCTGACAGACAGATGGACGCAAGACTTAAACGTGCTTTGACTCACAGTTTTCTTCTTCATGTAGGCTGAGGTCAGGTTGACCATGTGAACATGCTGAGAAGGTAAATAGTGACCTCTGCTGGTACATACGTGTGTGTGTGTGTGTTCAGGAGAGAAGAGCAAAACTGTGGAGCTGGAAGATGTCAAGTTTCATCAGTGCGTTCGTTTGTCGCGCTTCGAGAACGACCGCACCATCTCCTTCATCCCTCCGGACGGAGAGAGCGAGCTCATGTCCTACCGCCTCAACACCACGGTCAGTCCTACACACACACACACACACACACACACACACACACACACACACACACACACACACACTGAGCCGTGCTGACCTTCCTCTCCCCTCCCGTGACAGGTGAAGCCCCTCATATGGATTGAGAGTGTGATTGAGAGGTTCTCTCACAGCAGAGTGGAGATCAAGGTCAAGGTCAGTTACACTCCTCCCGTCTGTCTGTCACACAGCCCCGACGGCCGCCGCCCCGAAGCCTAGCTTCAATAAGACGCCATCTTTTACGTCCCACCCTGACCCCTGACCCCTGACCCTCCAGGCCCGGAGCCAGTTCAAGAGCCGTTCCACCGCCAACAGCGTGTGCATCCTGGTGCCGGTGCCGAGCGACGCCGACTCGCCCAAGTTCAAGACGAGCACAGGAAGCGCCAAGTGGGTCCCGGAGAAGAACGTGGCGGTGTGGAACATCAAGTCCTTCCCTGTAAGAATGGCGGCACAGCCGCGCTTCAGACGCTTTGAAGTCGGTTTTCAGTCGATGTTCTCCACATGTACTCCACATGTGTCAGGTTGCGGGTTTCTCTTGAGTTCTGCCGTTTTGTGAGACATTTGCACGTCACTACACTTCCATGTCTCTCAGGGAGAACAGCGAGGCAAGCCTCAGGACAAGCTCAGGGTCTGCCGTGCGTCACAGTCTACAGTCGCCCCACTAATTACTGATGAAAGCCGTTAGAAACGCTTGACGTGTCTGCGGGTAGTTTGAGCCCACCTGGCAACCCTTTGTTCAACCAGGACGTTGGCTGTACAGATGTGCATGTACCTATGCTCAGCCTCACTATGGTGTAGTGGTTAGGTAGATCTAACACTGTGTTGATCACTTCTTACCATAGCAGGTGTTAAGTTGCCATGGAGATGGAAAGATGCTCAGAGGCTTGGAAATGTCAAGGTTGTTGAGTGTGTGTGTGTGTGTGTGTGTGTAGGGTGGTAAGGAGTACACAATGAGAGCCCACTTTGGCATGCCAAGCGTGGATAGCGACGAACTGGAAGGAAAGAGGCCGATCACTGTCAGCTTTGAGATCCCCTATTTCACCGTGTCTGGAATCCAGGTAAGACCACGACGACTGAACCAGGTGTGTGTGATATCCAACTGTATCCTGTCTAATGGCCCCCTATCATGGCTTCCCAGGTACGCTACTTAAAGATCATTGAGAAGAGTGGTTATCAAGCGTTACCATGGGTACGCTACATCACACAGAGTGGAGGTAAGACACACACACACACACACTGTATATCTAAGGTCTGTTCACTTGTGAGTGTGTACAAGGCCTATGGACAGACGTGTGTCTGGATGTGAGGTGATCCTGATGTCACCCAGCCGTGACCCGGGCCATCAGACCATCCGTCAGCGCACGGCCGTGGTTTAGGGACTGAATAATAACACCTTCCAGCGCCACAAGGTTTACTGTTCACTGCTCTGTACGCCGAGGTGCCTATCACCTTTCTGCTCATGCTGAGGGGAGGGAGGGGGAGGGAGGGGGAGAGGGAGTAAGGGAAAAGAGAGAGAGGGAAAAAGGAAAGGGGAGAGCGAGAAAGGAGACAAAGGGAGAGAGGGAGAGTGATAGAGGAAAGGGAATGAGAAGGGGGATGAGAGAGAGACGTAAGAGGGAAAGATAAAAAGCGAGGGGTGAAGGAGGGAGAGAAAGTAACACTGGGATCCCTTACACTGGCAGTGTTGACTTATTCATAAGCGGGTGTTGGAAAGCCACAACAGCATATCCACTGACCCCAACGTGATCTCCAAGCCCCCTTCCCCCACCTGCGAGTTTAGGATGCTAAACTCGCTAATGTTGCCTGTAATGGGATTGGCCCAGTACAGGGGGGGGGGGGGGGAGGGGCAAGGTGATGATGGATAGAACCCGTGCTAACGTATTGCCCTGACATCTCTCCTTCTGGCAGATTATCAGCTTCGGACGAACTAAGGGCAAGCGTGCTGCCAGACAAATGGATCTTCTCTCTCTCCCTCTCTCTCCCTCCCTCTCTCCCTCTCTCTCTCTTTCCCTCCCTCTCTCCCTCCCTCTCTCTCTCTCCTTCCCTCTCTCTCTCTCTCTCTCTCTCTCTCTTTCCCTCCCTCCCTCCCTCTCCCTCCCTCCCTCCCTCCCTCTCTCCTCTGCCTACTTTTGGAGGAAGGGACAGCAGAGGACACGAAAAGGGAAACACGGCAAACTTTCAACCCTCTCCAAGGGAAGATGGGTTTGTCTCTCTCTCTGTCTCTCTCTTTCTCTGTCTGTCTCTCTCTTTCTCTGTCTGTCTGACTCTCTGTCTGTCTCTCTCTCTGTCTGACTCTCTCTGTCTCTCCCTCTCTCTGAGTCCGAAAACCAGATGCAGCACCCAAAAGAAACATTTTATCTGTAGAATATTGAATTTAGTATGGTAGACTTTTAGGATTGATTACATGTCATCGTAATGTTCTGACTATTGGGGTTTTTCTTGTGGTATCTGCGTAACAGAATTATGTTGAATGTGTGCTTCTATTGGA
Source organism: Osmerus mordax (assembly GCF_038355195.1). Classification (NCBI taxonomy): domain Eukaryota; kingdom Metazoa; phylum Chordata; class Actinopteri; order Osmeriformes; family Osmeridae; genus Osmerus; species Osmerus mordax. Next base: position 9,980,804 of record NC_090076.1, on the reverse strand, counting down.
ACCTGCGTGTTTTATACAGCCTGATATAAAGCTGATGTTGTATAGTAAAGGTGTGTGTGTGTGAGGGCGGGGGGGGAGGAAGCAGGGGGGTATTAATCTGTTGTCTGGGTTAATTTTTCAAAGAGCTGTAAACAGATTCCTCTCTGTGATGAGATAAGCATATCACCGTGGCTACCTGTGGAACTCTATCTGATGTTCACTGGTGTGTGTTCCCGTGAGCCAGTCCCTGGGCTGGAACACAACCATCCTTACCCCCTCATGTTTCTTTTAAGTCATGGTTTTTGAAGTTGTGTACTGTACCAGGAAATAGTGTCCTAGACCAGGAAGTACTGTACTTTACCAGAAAGTAGAGTACTTTACCAGGAAATAGTACTCTATCTAGACTTTGTCTCCTGTACCAGGAAGTAGTTAAGAGGCCAGGCTTGGGTAACTCATTGAGGTGAATCTACGAAGGATCTGAACTAGAAACGATGACCCCGACAGGCTCAGACAAAGCCGAGGGTCTGTATCTTTACATGTCACTGATACCCAAAACAGCCATGGTGTTCAGCCATATGCAGGGGAAGGTCATAAATTCTGTTATTCTTTCACTTTGAAGGCTAAATCCTAACCTTTCTGACATGGGTGTTTGTCTAAATCCCACCTCCTTTGTGAATGCGCTGCCTATCAGTTCAGCAGCTCAATCTGTCGCACGATGGAATTCAGGTTGGAGAAAACGGCTCAAGTCAATTTTCCGTGACCACAAATGTTTCTCTTCTTATCAGGCATTGAATACGCTCCTATTAATGGGAGACAACTGACTTTTATTTTCAGATAGCTTTTTTAAATGTTCTCTTTTTTTCTCTGTGGCTGTAATTTTAAATGTGTGTGTTTTCAGTCTTATTCATTCATTAACACTGCTTGTCAATCGGGAAAGAAAAGGGAAATATTTATAAAAATAAACAACTTGTACAATATCTTTGAGAATGAATCTTTGGTGAGAAAGAGAGGAGGCAGGCCATCTCTCTCTCTCTGTGTGTGTCTCTCTCTCTCTCTCTCTCTCTCTCTCTCTCTCTCTCTCTCTCTCTCTCTCTCTCTGTCTCTGTGTGTCTCTCTCTCTCTCTCTCTCTCTCTGTCTTTCTCTCTCTGTGTCTCTCTCTCTGTGTCTCTCTCTCTCTCTCTCTGTCTTTCTCTCTCTGTGTCTCTCTCTCTCTCTCTCTCTCTGTCTCTCTCTCTCTCTGTCTCTCTCTCTCTGTCTCCTTCATGGACACACATGCTTGATGCCCCCTGTCTCCATCTCATCATTGAGGGATTACACTTGTACTGGTGCAGTCGCTGAACATGCTTTGTGTGTGTGTGTGTGTGTGTGCTTGGTACAGAGCAATGCCAGCTCCAGACCGCGTGTGTGTGTGGGCCATTGTTCCACGGCGGGACTGTCCGTCATCGAGCCACAATGGTCAACTGTGTGACCCGTTTGTCCAGCTTCCCTAGCCCTGATAATGTATGACACACACACAAACACACACACATACATAAACACATACTGTTAAGACTTAACCATGGCAACAATGCCATATCCTTCTCTCGGGATTCTTGATTAAATTCAGTGAACGCTGGTTGAGGGTCAGGTCAGCTCTGCTGAATGTGAAGTCACAGGACAGTCAAACACTACGCAGTGTCTTAACCCTCGTGCTGCCTTCGGGTCACATGACCCAAAGGTTCATAACGAACCATCGTTGTGTTTACCCAATTTTACCCAATACAAAAACAAATAAAAATAATTTTCTTTTAACCATTCCAATGTGGGGGGTCTGAGACAGCCCGACAGTTAAAAGAAAATGCTTCACTTTGTTTTTGTATGAGGTAAATTTGTCGCAATACGATGGTGGGTCACAATGACTGATGGGTCAGAATGACCCGAAGATAACACAAGGGTTAAATCTTTGCACTGACAAAGAATTAAAACACAACAAACTCTACAGTAGTAGAGTTTCAGGGGTGCTGAGGAACAGGAAGTGAAGGCATGACAAAGACGTGTCATTAGATCGACAGGTACTCATTTAGTTTGGTCAAGGGGGGTACAATTGTGAATGATTCAAGTCACATAATTTGATGGTTTAATCGCTCCATAGAGGACAGTCTTGGACAGAGTATATTCCATACTGCTGTGTGTCTGGTGACGGCAGGACAACGTTCATCTGATGGTTCATGCCTGCTAGTGTCAGCACAGTGGATCTCCCTAGTTCAGTTTATCCAGTAGTGGCATAAATCCCAGTGCAGCCATATACCATGAGCCAGAGGTTTGAACTGTAGAAACAGAAAGAGTAGATCAGACTGTACTCTCCTCCTCTCGTGGGTGTTCACAGTGCCACAAACATCCTCCCAAGAGGTTTTGTACCATGTGGCTTTACGATAAAGCAGCCAAACTCGCCAAATGTCGTCCAAGGTGATGCTTAGCATGGAGCGTGTGTGTTGGGTCAGCGCCTCATATGAGGTTGGCCAGGCTGGAGGTGGTCTCTCTCTGGGCCTCATATGAGGTTGGCCAGGCTGGAGGTGGTCTCTCTCCGGGCCTCATATGAGGTTGGCCAGGCTGGAGGTGGTCTCTCTCCGGGCCTCATATGAGGTTGGCCAGGCTGGAGGTGGTCTCTCTCCGGGCCTCATATGAGGTTGGCCAGGCTGGAGGTGGTCTCTCTCCGGGCCTCATATGAGGTTGGCCAGGCTGGAGGTGGTCTCTCTCCGGGCGCGGTGGTTCATGTGACCTGAGATGGTGAAGACCCCCACCACCCTGTCTCTCAGCCTCCGCCCAGGCCTGCTCCCCTCCAGCAGGAACACCACCAGCGCGTACATCCCCACCCCCGCCACCGCCGCCCCCCCGCCCACCAGCATCACCACCCCGGAGACGTACATGTCGTTGAGGGCCTGGCCCGGCTTGGGCATGTGATTGACCAGGGCCAGCTTCAGAAGCACCGCCCCGCAGAGGACGAGAGCCAGTCCCGTGCCCAGCACCACCAGGAGGTCCGACAGGCCGCCACTTTTCAGCACGTCGATCCTTCGCCGGCTGCGGATGCAGTTCATGTCCTGCACGGCCGAGCTGAGCAGCTGCTTGAGCAGCACGGCCAGCGCCAGCAGGCACAGGGCCGTGCCGGCGCCCAGACGCCACTCGCTGGACACGCTGGTGGTGGTGGAGAGGAGGCCCACGCCTCCCAGGCCGCAGCCCAGGATGAGCAGCACCGACACAGAGTAGCACAGCAGAGATTTCCCCGGTTCGCGGAACCACCACAGCTCCACCTGCTCGTCCAGGACGCTGCGCTGGATCTGGGCCGGGTCGGCCCCCTGCTGGCCCCCCTCCTGGCCCCCCTCCTGGCCCCCCTGCTGAGGGGGAAAGTCCTCAAGCTCCGGCATCCTCCCAGCCTTACTGGGACACACACACACACACACACACAGTGTGGGGAAACCAGAAAGATGCTCAGTGGCTTCAATGGATCCAGAAGAAACACCCTTCAGTAGATCCCCCTCTCCTCAGTAGATCACTTCTCTTCAGTAGATCCCCCTCTCCTCAGTAGATCACTTCTCTTCAGTAGATCACTTCTCTTCAGTAGATCCCCTCTCTTTTCAGTAGATCCCCTTCCTCCTCAGTAGATCACCTTCCTCCTCAGTAGATCCCCTTCCTCCTCAGTAGATCCCCTTCCTCCTCAGTAGATCACCTTCCTCCTCGGTGGATCCCAGATCTCCTTCGATGTAGCAGAACCAAATCCCTGCAGGAGGAGACGGAGCACACTGTAAGTCACACAGCAACACACACACACAGACAAACACAGACACACACAGACAACATAGCATCTGCATCTCTAAATGCACTGTGTGTGTGTGTGTGTGTGTGGCAGCCTCCGGTCCATTCTCTCTGACGTGACGGTACGAAGATAGCGGCGCCGCAAATCGTCCTCTCTCTTTCCACGGGGCTCAACTGTTAATCCCTTTATCAATGGGCTGTCCCTGTCGTCACGGCGACCCTCAAGGTTACAGCCCACAGACAGCTTGTCTTTAAAAACCTGTCAGCGCCTTTACTATCAACGTCAGCAGAGCGAGACGCGAGCGCACACATACACAGGTCCTCCAGGCCTCGGCGTACACAAACACACGCTCCGCACGGCCGCTGGAACGCCGTGGCTTTCATCCCACACAGATATGAGAAGCAGAGCAGGACAGACGGCGGGAACCGAAGGTGACTTCATTACACAGAGGATGTGGTGAATATTGGCTGCTCAGGGCGGTTTTAATTTGTACCTGTGAAGTGTGTGTGTGTGAAGGTGTGTGTGTGTGCATAGGTGTGTGAGTATGACGGTTAGTGTGAAGGTGTGTGTGTAAGTGAGTGTGACTACAGTATGTGAGTGTGTGTGAAGGTGTGTGTGTGTTTTGAAGCTCACTAATGAAATCCCAGTGGGCTTGGGCCTGGTGTCAGTGATGAGTAACACAGAAATAGCACACAAACTGAAAGGACAATAACAGACTCACAGGTTCGCTCTTTCAACACAGTTACTGGCAACGTTTTCTCCTGCTTCATATCGCTCCAAACACATAAAGCACAAGACAATCACAACCCCTCATGCGCTTGCCTTCAGTTTTTATCTCAACAATGCCCTTTCAATAACAGCAGCCAGGGAATCACCCTGCTCTCATAAATACTACTCTCATCAGCTGGTGTTTTTGTTCTGCTGTGGGCTGTCCTCCAGTCTCTTCTCATGAGAAGATAGTCTGTTGGTTATAAACACGTGCGTCTTCCTCTATGCAGATTGGCCTTTTTTTTTTGCTAACGACTCCAGAAGATGAGATGGATTTCTTTCTCTCTGGGTCTGGGGCTGAAGGTCGAAAGAAAGAAAAAAAATACCTCAAAACTCTTCTGCAATTACCTGCTGAGCTACGAGACTCAGTACTCCCTGTTGGTTATTAAGTCCTGCTGAATTCATTTGGCAAGCCATTACTGTCTCATTTAAAGTTGATACGCTTTTTAAAACAGGAACATGCTGTTGTGCACTAATCAGAATGCACAGCAAAAATCGCAGTCTTCAAAGAGAACCCCAGGAAAACAGAAATGGTAGTTTGGTCTTTGTGGTCTCTGTCTTTTCAAACAGGAGACAAAGCAAAAGTTCAGGGTGGAGAAAATTGGATGAACCTGCCTTGACCTCGAAACTGCTTCTGGTTTTGACCCTTGACCCCAGTCAGGACACGCGTCACCCAGGGATAATAAAACCGTCCGAGCTGTCGATGGTCAGGTAAATTGCCCTTTTAATAATTCAGACAGACCGGAGAGGCCAGCCAAGAGCCAGCCAGGAGAGATGAGCACAGCCCAGAAAGATGGAGTTTCTGTGGGGTGATCAAACTCAAGTAACACCTCTGGATGGTTCTCGTCAGCACATTCCCAGAGAACCTCCAACAGGCACGGACGAGACGGCGAAAAACAAGCTCTCGGATTCGGACTGGCGCAATCGACGGCCCGCGATGGGGCGCTGGGGGCCTTCTGCCAACGTGTTTATCTTCTGGCCTCTGGCAGGATGCTGGGCTGTGCGTTGCCCCGACGACGCCGTTCCCTCCACTTCCTGTTCCCGTTAGGATCTCTCTCTCTCTCTCTGCCGGTGGTGCGATCCCCGCGGGCGAGCAGAGGGGTCAGGATTGGCACCATCTGCCAAGTGTCCCAGGGCCTGTCAGGCTGGTGTGAGGAGGGAGAGAGGAGGGGGAGAGGAGGGGGAGGGAGTCAGCTTCTCCACGCTGGTGTGGAAGACAGGATGGGAGAGTGTGCGAGCAAGATAGAGAGAGGCTGAATGGTTCTTTATTCACTAGGTGTCTGGGTCCTCGAGGGCTCTGCCCTGCTCTGTCATAGCACGCCGAGGGGACAATGGGCAGAGTCACAGTCAGCCAAGATGAGACCCAGGACGTTTTCTCCAGGCAGAGAGGGAGGGAGGGAGGGAGGGAGGGAGGGAGGGAGGGAGGGAGGGAGGGAGGGACGGAGGGAGAGGGAGGGGAGGGTCGGGTTTGGTTAACTTTTGTTGCATATGTTATTATAGCTTCCACCAGCTGTTTCACTATGCCCGACTTTTCCCTCTCACGTTCCTCCCCGTTCCCTCTCTCTCTCTCTCTCTGTCTCTCTCTCTCTCTCTCTCTCTCTCTCTCTCTCTCTCTCTCTCTCTCTGTGTCTCTCTGTCTCTCTCTCTCTCTCTCTCTCTCTCTCTCTCTCTCTGATATCTCACTCCCCATCTCTATCTTTGGCTCCCTTTAAGTATACACATAGACACAGAAAGAAAGACAGGCAAAACAGAGAGGCAGGCAGACAGACAGACAGACAGACAGACAGACAGACAGACAGGCAGACAGGCAGACAGACAGACAGACAGACAGGCAGGCAGGCAGGCAGGCAGACAGGCAGTGAGCTTACCTGAGCAAGCAGTTGTTTTCATCTCTCGTCAGGACCGGGAGGTGATTTCATCAGGACCGGGAGGTGATGTCATCAGGACCGGGAGGTGATGTCACCGGTCGTCTCAGATTGCAGTTTCTCAGACTGCCACCTCTCTTTACCTCGTCACCGGCCTGCCTGAAACCAAACAGCAGACAAAGATCAGATAAACAGCCTCGTCCAATGCGCTGTCCGCTTACAGAGCTGTCTCTGATGATCATGTCACACAGCGCCCCATTGGCCTGCTAGTGTGGAACGCATTGTCCTCACTGGTCAGACAGAACCCGCCTTCATCCAGCACAGCTGCAATATTAAAACACTAATCAAATCAGCAATTAACATGCGCATCCCCTCTGCTCCGCTCTGCTGACGAGAGAAAACTCACTCACCTTTTCCCTTTCTGTTCCTCCCTGTCTCCCTCATATTGCTTGTGAGGGAGCCTTCAGCATGTTCAAATCCCCCAGCCTTGTGAAACAGGAGCCTGGGCCACAACCTGATCTCATTAGGGCAGACTTCCAGAGGCCTGCTGCACCCCACAACCACCGCAACCACACCGCCGCACCACACTGCACCCCACAACTCCACCTCCACCGCCGCACCACACTGCACCCCGCAACTCCACCTCCACCGCCGCACCACACTGCACCCCGCAACTCCACCTCCACCGCCGCACCACACTGCACCCCGCAACTCCACCTCCACCGCCGCACCACACTGCACCCCGCAACTCCACCGCCGCACCACACTGCACCCCGCAACTCCACCTCCACTGCCGCACCACACTGCACCCCGCAACTCCACCGCCGCACCACACTGCACCCCGCAACTCCACCTCCACCGCCGCACCACACTGCACCCCGCAACTCCACCTCCACCGCCGCACCACACTGCATCCCGCAACTCCACCTCCACCGCCGCACCACACTGCACCCCGCAACTCCACCTCCACCGCCGCACCACACTGCACCCCGCAACTCCACCTCCACCGCCGCACCACACTGCACCCCGAAACTCCACCTCCACCGCCGCACCACACTGCACCCCGCAACTCCACCTCCACCGCCGCACCACTCTGCACCCCGCAACTCCACCTCCACCTCCGCACCACACTGCACCCCGCAACTCCACCTCCACCGCCGCACCACTCTGCACCCCGCAACTCCACCTCCACCTCCGCACCACACTGCACCCCGCAACTCCACCTCCACCGCCGCACCACTCTGCACCCCGCAACTCCACCTCCACCGCCGCACCACACTGCACCCCGCAACTCCACCTCCACCGCCGCACCACACTGCACCCCGCAACTCCACCTCCACCGCCGCACCACACTACACCCCGCAACTCCACCTCCACCGCCGCACCACACTGCACCCAGTGTGTCTTCACACCCACACACACCTCTGTAGACACACTGGATACGCCGAACGCAACTCCAACTTGAAATCTGAATAACCGGACCCAGGGCCTGTAAACAAACTTCAGGGCCTGTAAACAAACTTTACACAGTCCAATTTCCAGAGCCTGTGATAGTGTGTGACTATGCTGAAGTTACAGCTCAGCTATCTGTTTCACGCTCCTGACTTATGGTTTTTATGATACATCAACAGGGACACTTGGTATCATGTAAGTTTTACTGTTTGGGAGTTGAAGGCCTAAATCTCCTGGTCAAAGGTTAGGGCGTGACAGCTTTCGTCTTCCTGGTTTCAAAACAAACAAAACGGTATAGTCTTTTGGAACACCCATCCCACCCCGTCTGTCAATAAAAGTTAATATTCATTCCACAGTTAAATCCAGTTATGATGAAGGTTTCAAGGAAAACTCAAATCCAATGTGAATGTAGATGCTGGTTTAATGTCTATTAACTGCCACCACAATGAGAAAGTGCTTAATACATTTTTGGAGTGTATCTCCGATAATGGTCTAACATTTTAACTTAGCACTGAACAACAAATGGCCATCCATGATGGACGTTGACATCTTTATGGACCGTGTTTTCAATTTTCCACCATAGAAATGTGATAAACAATATAATTTTGAGCTATTCAACATTCACTGTCTACAGAGCTATAGTGGAAGAGGTACCTCCAGCTACGGACAATTTGTATTCAATGTGTCACAACAGGATGACTCAAACAATCTATTTATTTCAAACCCTTCTCCTAGGATTACTGTCTAACTGTCAGACACGCTATCCAAATTGCTTTCCTACTTTTAAGAGATACAAACCATAACTTATTCTTTACATTTGATGAAGATTGCTGGGACGACATCGTTGTTTGTATTAAAGACATTGTATCATAAACATGTCTAGACTGTCGTCTGTGCGCACTTTTTTGGTCATTTATTCCATATAAATATTTTATGAAAGTTAAGGAGAAAGTTCCAGTTACGTATGTCTACATTATCGACAAAAACGCATGTATGAAATTAATGCTCTGACAAGAAAAATATTTTTTGATAGAAACATGCTTGTGTTTTTGACTTACCTGTGAGCGCAGATATGCTGGCCGTCGCTTTCTCAACCGTCCGCTTCAGTGTGTGGTGGTCGTCTTAGAACGGTATCACCGCCGGAGAGTAATTTCCTAAACATATGCTATCCGATACATGGGAGTAGCAGCATAGCTTAACAGCCGGTCTCGGTTCAATAATCAATGCCAGGAACTAGCCCCTCAATTCCTCTCTTGTAATCGGAGTCCGTAAGAACTATCTCACTGCCTCAAAAAAACGGTGCGCAGTCGACCGGACTTTAAACGTTGCAGGTGTGGTCACGAATAAGCGACGACGTTTGGATGGCGAGAGAACCTGCACAGCTCGACTATTTATCGAGTCTCATGGGACAACACATTATGTTAGTGGGGATAAAGGTTATTAATAAATAAGCTAATTTAATAAAACGTACTGTATGTCTGGATACGTATATTGAAACGGTAACGTATCAATATAGTTGACAGAAAAACTGCCGACACGTATTTTACCTGCAAATGAAAAGTCTATAGCGCATTCATCATTGCCAGGTTGACATGTTCTGTAATCGATTTGATCATGGCTGGCCGCAACAACTGAAATTCCCCCCATACACTATATCCAGTATTCTTATTTAAAAAAAACACGATACAAAACGTGAACTGCTGTTATTATTATTTTTTAAACGTGACAAGTCAGGTTATGTAAATGAATTAAATATTTTCTGCTGAGGTGTGTTGAATACTATGTGTTTTTATCGTCAGTGTAGTGTAGTGCAGGGTCCTGGTTTATATGCTGGTGTCCAGGGAAGGGAGTTTAGCATCGGAGGGTGGTCTGAGCGGCTGCGTCCTCATCAACACCTGGATCTCCCTCCTCAGCCTGACGATCTCCAGGCGCTGGAACTGAACAATGCGCTCCCCTTCCTCCTCTGGCTGCAGTCGGGTCACCATGGTGATGGGGTTGACCCTGGGCGACAGGAGGGCTGGGGACACCCAATGACACAGTTACCTGAAATCTGACCCTCCACACAACGCCTGCGACCCAGTCTCCTTCAACAGTGACACCCAGTGGCAAGAAATGTGAATGATCTTTGCAACAAAAAATAAAGATTACAACAAACAAACAAACAAGGGTCTCCAAACTGCCTCGCTCTGTGCTCGAGCAGAGAGGTCATGGCTGGAAACCAGGAAGTAAACCAGGAAGTATACCAGGAAGTAAACTAGGAAGTAAACCAGGAAGTAAACTAGGAAGTTAACCAGGAAGTAAACCAGGAAGTTAACCAGGAAGTAAACCAGGAAGTTAACCAGGAAGTAAGCAAGAGGGGTCACCTTTGAGGCTGGAGGTGGCCTGGTCCTTGCTCTTCCTGTTGTGGACCTGAGAGCGAAGCCGGCACAGCTCCACCCTCAAGCTGTTGATGTCACTGATCAACATCACGTTCTCCTGCGCAGCCAATCAATCATCCAATCAATGAACCCACCCAGCCTGGCTACCTGCCTACTTGCTTCATACACTGATGCAACTGCCTTGTTTTTAGTGATTCGGTCACCTGCATGATCTTGACGTTGTCGGCACCGTGGACTCGGGCGTCGTCGGCCATCTTCCTCTTCAGAGCGGCCACGTTCCTCTCCAGGTGCTCCCGGTGGCGGGCATGCTCTCTCTCCACCTCTCCCTCCACCCCGACCATGTCCACCTGGAGGAGGGGGACAATGAACCTTGCTCCCCCGGCTGGCCGACACACCCTCACACACACACACACTTATCCAGGATCTTCTGGGAGGCGTTGGAAGCCGTCGGCAGTTGGAAAGGCACCGTGCCGGCTCACCGTGCCGGCTCACCGTGCCGGCTCACCGTGCCGGCTCACCAAACTCTTACGTAGCGGCGGTTTGAGGTTTTTTCTCACCTCGTCAAACTTGTGTACGTAGAACTCATACAGGCCCTTGATGCTTTTCTTCAGGGCCTTGGGATCCTGGATGTGGCCCACGCATTTGTGGAGGTCGGTCTTGAACCTGTGCACGAAGGCCTCCCTATCCCTCACCTGGGGACGGGAGGGGGGAGGGTGGGAGAGGGGCGAGGGTGGGAGAGGGGGGAGGGTGGGAGAGGGGGGAGGGTGGGAGAGGGGCGAGGGTGGGAGAGGGGCGAGGGTGGGAGAGGGGCGAGGGTGGGAGAGGGGCGAGGGTGGGAGAGGGGCGAGGGTGGGAGAGGGGCGAGGGTGGGAGAGGGGCGAGGGTGGGAGAGGGGCGAGGGTGGGAGAGGGGGGAGGGTGGGAGAGGGGCGAGGGTGGGAGAGGGGCGAGGGTGGGAGAGGGGCGAGGGTGGGAGAGGGGCGAGGGTGGGAGAGGGGGGAGGGTGGGAGAGGGGCGAGGGTGGGAGAGGGGCGAGGGTGGGAGAGGGGGGAGGGTGGGAGAGGGGCGAGGGTGGGAGAGGGGCGAGGGTGGGAGAGGGGGGAGGGTGGGAGAGGGGCGAGGGTGGGAGAGGGGCGAGGGTGGGAGAGGGGCGAGGGTGGGAGAGGGGCGAGGGTGGGAGAGGGGGGAGGGTGGGAGAGGGGCGAGGGTGGGAGAGGGGCGAGGGTGGGAGAGGGGCGAGGGTGGGAGAGGGGGGAGGGTGGGAGAGGGGCGAGGGTGGGAGAGGGGCGAGGGTGGGAGAGGGGCGAGGGTGGGAGAGGGGCGAGGGTGGGAGAGGGGGGAGGGTGGGAGAGGGGCGAGGGTGGGAGAGGGGCGAGGGTGGGAGAGGGGCGAGGGTGGGAGAGGGGCGAGGGTGGGAGAGGGGCGAGGGTGGGAGAGGGGGGAGGGTGGGAGAGGGGCGAGGGTGGGAGAGGGGCGAGGGTGGGAGAGGGGCGAGGGTGGGAGAGGGGCGAGGGTGGGAGAGGGGCGAGAAAAGATTCAGCACGGTTTTAGACGTGTTATGTTTGCGGTCCTGGAGCTGGGTTAAGTTGTGGTTTGAATGTGAACACGCATGTACCGTCCACACACACACACACACTGCGGCCTCAACACACCTTCTGCATCTCCTTGTGCACCTCCTTGTCGGTGGCGGTCAGCTTGAGCTTGAGTTCGGTGATGTCCAGTTCCTGCTTGTTGTTCTTCTTGTGGAAGGAGCTGAGTTCTTCTTCCATCTGCAGAAGGAAAAAACTCCAGAATATTGATCCCCAAACCTCCCTCCACCGCACAGACCGCTCCGTCCGTAATCTAGGACCTGATCCTCCTCAATCTATACCAACCACTCATTTCCATTTAAATGAACAGGACCCTCAGTTGGCACTTACAGGTACAAAGCAGCATTTGCTGACAAGGGGACAGAAACTTTTTCTATTTGAGAGTTCAGGAAAGTAAAACTGATACAGTGACTTCTTTTAGTCACGATGGATTTTCCTTTTGTTGCTGCTGAGTAATTGGGACTTTTGGCTGAGGATCTATAAAACATCTATTTTCTCCCTGGAAAAGTGTTTGAGCCTGAGACAGCAATGCCTGTAGAGGCGTTTTACTGCCCTCTGACGCTCGTAAGAGTTCACCGTGGGGTCAAAGGTCAGTTTGTCACCTCTAGGATCTGATCCTTCATTTCTCTGATGTCGTTCTCTCTGGGTTCAATCTGGCCCTTCAGCTCCTTGATCTTGTAGTCCAGAACAAACTTGAACTTCTCCAGTTCCTGGTTTTTCTTCTTCAGCTCGTAGATGCTTTTTTCCTGCACAAGAAGAAAGGCCTCAGTTTTCAACGTGTTTGGTATGTGTTTGTACTAAATCTCCTCCATCTTATGTTCAGGTAATGACTCATGGAATATGACTTGGTTATGCAGTGTAGTTATGTTACAGGGTACCATATGTTGTTTTATAATCCATGTAATTAACAATTTCCAACCTGAGGTCTGCTTTCAGTACTTCTCTAAAGTTCAATAAAGTTTAATGGTTCTTTCATGCAACCAAGGCTTTATATTATATGATATTCATTGAAGCTGTATAGAAATGTCACTTAATGTCGGACAATAAAGATATGGAGAGCCAAATCTAATGTTGAACTTAACTTCAGGCGATGCCTCTAATGTTCAGATGAATTATCATTAGAGACTACGAAAACTAATCTGACAACAAACCATCTTGGCGGCAGATGTTGTGCCCCCCCCCCCTCCCCTCCCCCTCCCCTTCCCCCCCCAGCAAATCTGTATTCATGAACTAGACGATTCACATTTTAACTGCTGCCCTCCTTCTCATGTAGAACACATCGTCGAATCAACTTTTTTGTTCTTCCAATTAGCTTTTGGAAAATCCCTCCTTAGTTCTGGAGCTAATCTTTTCCCGGATTGTATGTGTGACATTTGCACATTAAAGACGGCTATCAATTAGGGTCCGCGCCGCAGAAAAAGATTGCGCATAGGATGCAAATTCCGTCTCATCCATCACCCAAAGCTGCTTTGTTGATGAGAGCGTTTCCACATTATGGATCTAACAGATTTGACACTTGAAACTCAAAACAACACAGCAGCAATCCTCTGATAACAACACAGAGATATAAATATGCAGAAGGAGGGTCTGCCATTACGGTAACTTTATCTAAGAAAGGGAGAGAGAAAGAGACAGAGGGAGAGAGAGGATGAGAGACAGAGGGAGAGAGAGAAAGAGGGGTAGGAAGAGAGAGGAGAAGGGAATATGTATGAGTGAGGGGGAGGTGGAGTAGGTGTCTGAGGCTGATACCACAAGCTGGTACTGTGACTATTCATTACAGCGCCCCCTCTCTCAGGGCCAGCGCCGGGGACAGCAGGCACCTGGCAGGCACCTGGCCTGCTGTCGTGCTAGGCACTCCAGAGGGCTGAAAGGTGTTTCTCTATAAAGCCAAAGCGGAGATACTGAGGTCGGACTTCTTCCTGTTCAAATGTTTAAAGTTGAAATTGTTTTTGTGTCGTTTCAGGTTGTTCTAGCCGACACACACACACGCATCCAGACACACACACAGACACACACACACCTTGTCCTGGATGGTCTCGTCTCTCTCCCGGATCTCCTTCTTCAGGGCCAGGACGTCCTTCTCCAGAACCTTGATGATGCCCTGCAGCTTCTCCAACTCCAGCCTCATCTTCTCTATGTTCACGTTCCTCTCATCAATGTCCTTCTGCAGACTGCTGAACTACAGAGAGGAGAAGAGAGGTGAGGTGGAGGAGAGGAGAGGCAGAGGGAGGGAGGAGAGGAGGGAGGGAGGGAAAGAGGAGGAGAGGGGGAGGAGAGGAGGAAGGGAAAGAGGAGGAGAGGGGGAGGAGAGGAGGAAGGGAAAGAGGAGGAACAGGAGAGGGGGGAGGAGGGAGGAGAGGGGGAGGAGGAGAGGGGGAGGAGAGGAGGTGGAAGGAAGAGAAGGAAAGGGGGAGAAGAGGGGAGGAGGGAGGAGAGGATGGCAGGAAGAAAGAAGAACAGAGAGATAAAATGACGAACAAAGGGAAAGAGAGAGAAACAGACAGAGGGAGAGAGAGAGAGAGAGAGGAACACAGAGAGAGAGGGAGAGAGAGAGAGGAACACGGAGAGAGAGGGAGAGAGAGAGAGGAACACGGAGAGAGAGGGAGAGAGAGAGAGGAACACAGAGAGAGAGAGGGAGAGAGAAAGAGGAAGACAGGGAAGGAGAAACAGAGATAAGGAGAGAGAGAGGGAGAGAGAAAGAGGAAGACAGGGAAGGAGAAACAGAGATAATGAGAGAGAGAGGGAGGGAGAGAGGGAGCGAGGAAGGTGTGGAGAAGAGGGTCAGGGTATGGGAGTGTGGAGATTACAGCAGCCAGCAGAGAGGAAGCGAGGCAATGAGAGACCAAAATGTCATCAGTCAATGCCATAACTCATTTTGTCACTTACAACATAATGCCTTTAGTATACTGCATGGCTTCCCATAACAGGACCACATTCGATATCCGATCGGGTGGTAACACAGGCCCTAACACATGTAGTGAATGTAAAGATCGGCTCCTAGAACAGAAATTCAATAAAGGCACAACGCAGGGAGCCAACGTAGCACACAGCATCGAGATCCGGTGAGTTTCCACAGGAATCTGAATGAATATCATCCCTCTAAATGGCAGCGATCCCTGGCCTACTGAGCGGGGATGCACTGTGTATCGAGGCTGAGGTGAGACCAGATGGACGGGCTTGCTCCCGGTAAACCTGCCGTATGCCTCGTCTGATGGGCTGTAATCATGATCTACCGTAGCACCGTGGAAGTGCTGACTGTGGGTGTGAGGGTGTGTGTGTGAGTGAGTGTGGGTGTGTGTGTGTGTGAGTGTATGGGTGTGTGTGGGTGGGTGTGTGGGTGTGTGTGTGTGTGAGTGAGTGTGTGAGTGTATGGGTGTGTGTGAGTGGGTGTGTGGGTGTGTGTGTGTGGGTGTGTGTGGGTGTGTGTGTGTGTGTGAGTGAGTGAGTGAGTGTGTGTGTGAGTGTGG
The DNA here is from genome assembly GCF_038355195.1 of Osmerus mordax. Lineage (NCBI taxonomy): Eukaryota > Metazoa > Chordata > Actinopteri > Osmeriformes > Osmeridae > Osmerus > Osmerus mordax. Next base: position 9,965,516 of record NC_090076.1, on the reverse strand, counting down.
GTGGGTGTGTGTGAGTGTGTGTGTGTGTGAGTGTGTGAGTGTGGGTGGGTGTGTGTGTGGGATGGTTGGAGGATGTTGATGAGAACTTGGGCTCCTTGAGATGGGGTGTGTTTGATGGAGGATGGAACGAGAGACAGGTAGGAGGAAGGGAAAGAGGCGGGGTACTGGGGGGAGGTGGCTGAAGGGAAAGAGGCGGGGTACTGGGGGGAGGTGGCTGAAGGGAAAGAGGCGGGGTACTGGGGGGAGGTGGCTGAAGGGAAAGAGGCGGGGCACTGGGGGGAGGTGGCTGAAGGGAAAGAGGCGGGGCACTGGGGGGAGGTGGCTGAAGGGAAAGAGGCGGGGTACTGGGGGGAGGTGGCTGAAGGGATAAATCATCCTAAAAATCTTTCCCAGAAGGTTCCCGACAGGAAACGACCCGTCAGCGGGCGTGTCATATCCCTCTACCTTCTTCTTCAGGATGCCGTTCTCCCCCTTCATGCGGAAGTTGTCGTCCCTCTCGTCCTTCAGCCAGCGCTCGTAGCGGACGCGCATGTCCTGGATCTCCCTGTCCCCATCCTCCTCGATCTGCTTCCTGGACTCCTCAAACTCACACACCTGCGTACGACACTCCTCCTGAGACTGAGAGGGGGAGAGAAAGGGGAGGTGAGAGAGAGCGAGAGGAGAGATAGGTCAGTTGGGTGGGAATTTTGTAAACCGGCGGGATGTGAAGGTAAAAGAGAGAGCCCGAGCATTCATCAGCGTCCATATTAGCTTCCTCGGCCAGGCCTCGTCCATAAACCCAGACGACGGGAGCTCTCCTCGTCCATAAAAGGTCAGAGAGACATCCAAGGACTGTTTTTATGAACAGTCGATAATCCTATTGTTATGTTGTTCCTGCCCCTTCCACGCCCCCCCCCCCCCCTCCCCCCTCCCCGTTCTCCTGGGGTGTCCCTGGCGGTTGAGCTGGCACCACTCTGCATGCACGGCCTTCCTCTCCCATCCACTGTTAATGACATCACATTCACAGGGATTTAATAAGGTGATTATGCAGGCCCCCCCGGTCGACCGTGGCCCCCGCTCACACGCGCCTCATGCCGCCGTCAGCCCTGATGGTGGGCGACGGAGCTTTTCCTGAGCGATTCCCCGGACGTCCTCCACGAGAACCTGCAGCTCCTGGATTAATTTGTCTCTTCGCTTCCAATCAGTGTCACAGCAGGGGAGGGAGGAAGGGAGGGGGGGAGGGAGGGGGGGAGAGGTGGAGGGAGGGGGGGAGGGAGAGGTGGAGGGAGGGGGGAGAGGTGGAGGGAGAGGTGGAGGGAGAGGTGGAGAGAGGGAGAAGTGGAGGGAGAGGTGGAGGGAGGGGGGGAGAGGTGGAGGGAGGGAGAGGTGGAGGGAGGGGGGGAAGGAGGGGGGGTAAGAGAAGAGAGAGGCGAGGAAGGTGCCACTAAATGCCAGACTATAACACACCCTGCGGGCCAGGGCCCTGCCCCCCCGGCCGGCCTCCTACCTGTTCCAGCAGCAGCGCCTTCTCCTGCATCTTGCCCTCGTAGTGGAAGGTCAGGTCCTCCAGGGCCTGCAGTTTGCAGTTCTCCATGTTCTGCAGCTGCTCCTGGAAGTCCACCTGCATGCTCTGAGACTCCCCCTGCAGCTCCTGGTACTTCTGATACTCCTGCATCAGCTTCTGACTGTTGGCTGCCTCTGGGGAACCCCAGGAAAAAAGACAAACGTAGAAATCGAGAAACAAGAACCACCGTGGATTGGTCTTGCGGGGACTCCCCTGAGGGCTGTTTGATAAGGATGGAGTGAAGATGGAATAGAGAGAGAGAGATGGAGAGAGGGAGATTTTACCTAAGTCCTGCAGCTCCTTGGAATGTTTGTCCAACATCTCTGATGTGTACTGCTGGTGAGCAACTTCCATATTGTTGTTCTCTGTCCTCAGAACCTGCTCCAGCAGAGAGAGAGGGGGGAGAGAGAGATGGGACAGAGGGGGAGAGTGAGGGGGAAGGAGAGAGAGGGGGGAGGGAGAGAGAGGGGGGAGGGAGAGAGAGGGGGGAAAGAGAGAGGGGGGGCGAGGAGAGGGGGGGAGGGGGGGGGGGAGAGGGAGGGGGGAGGGAGGGAGAGGGGAGAGAAAGGGGGGAGGGAGAGAGAGGGGGGAAGGAGAGGGGGGGAAGGGGGAGGGAGAGAGGGGAGAGAGAGAGGGGGGAGGGAGAGAGGGGGGAGAGAGAGGGATGGGGGTGAAGTACGAGTGAAAGAGAGTAGAAGATTTGCATTCCAGTGGTCACCTTCCGTGTCAGACACTTTCAGATCTGATTTCCATTTATTGATCCGGAGGTAACTCTTATCAGGTCTAACTTGGAGAGGAAAGTCCACTCAGGGAATTCGATGAGGGGAGAGCGCCCTGTGAAAGTGAATCTACTTTGTGGCAGTGAGATGGGCTGAACACAATAAAGGTGGTGTAGGCATGTCCCGTCTTCACACACATACTGTGAATACTCAGTACAAAAACACTTTGTAGCCTTTCAAATCACCTACACCCACAACAACATCGGCCCACAGCCTGCCTGTATCTCTGCACTGCCAACTAAACCAGACTCCATGACAAGTTTGTGTGTCCACGTATGTTATTTCCACATATGGCGATGCCTTATAGTGAGGGTTCTTATGTTGAGTGAAGCCGACCTGGATCTGAGTCTTCATGGACTCTGTCTGATGGATGAAGGAATCGTTCAGCTCCTTCAGCTTCTCGTTGTTGTTCATGTCCTTCAGACGCAGCTGGTACTCGTTCTCCATCTTCAGCTCCTCCACACGAGTCTTCAGCTCCAGCATGTTCTGGTTCTGGGGTGGAGGAGAGAGAGAAGAGAGAGGGAACGAGAGGCGAGAGAGAAGAGAGAGGGAACGAGAGGAGAGAGGGAACAAGAGGAGAGAGAGAAGAGAGAGATGGAGGTGGAGAAGAAGGCAGGGATAGCTGTGTGACCGCTAGCTTGTGTGTGACCGCTAGCTTGTGTGTGACCGCTAGCTTGTTTGTGACCGCTAGCTTGTTTGTGACCGCTAGCTTGTGTGTGACCGCTAGCTTGTGTGTGCTGTGTCATGCAGGTCACCAGAGGCGTGATCGAGAACCACGGAGAGGTTTACCTTCTCCTCCAGATCACACTTGGTGATGAGGATCTCTTCAGCGTACGAGACCTGCTTGTCTCTCTTGAGGCCTCGGCCCTCCTTATCGATGATCTTCCAGATGACCAGGCATCTGTCCTCAGACACCGTCAGCAGGTACTGGTCATCGAACGTGATCGCCATCTGGAGGCAGGACGCAGGCGTCACAACTCCATCGTCGTGATAACAACGATAATAATCAGAATCATTCAGCAGTATGTGGGGGGGACTTGAACCTGTGACCTCTTGATCTACTGTCAAACGCTCCACCACTGAGCCACACCTACCCCCTCATCACCTGACATCCATAGAGTTAAACAAGCGTAAACCATGGCCTATGCATGGTTCTACAGGCCTGTAACGACAGCATAAAAGCAAATGGGTTTCGCGTTGTGTGGCTGCATTCAGCCATTCACTCGCTCAGAACCAGACCTTGGCGACAGGGGAGGCGTGGGCCTGGTACTCGATCCAGTCCTTGTGGGCCGAGAGGGGGTACTTGATGGCTCGGACGGTGCCCAGGGAGGTGCCAACGAACAGGGTGCGCCCTGAACGGGAGAGAGCGATGGTGGTGTACACCACCTCATCAGTAGAAACCTCCCGGAGGATCTGGAGGGGAAGGAGAGGAAGAGAGAGAGCGAAGGACAAAGGAAGACAGAGAGAGAATAAGGTAAGATGATGTCACACCAGGTCCTGGGTTTTAATTGTTTGCATGTAAACAAGAGCTGTACGCCTGATGTTTGATTTTCAGAGCATGAGGACTCTCATTCTGCCAGGAAAACTTTGTTTGCATTTCGCTTTGAATGATGATGAAGAGGCATATGGCAAAACCACTGTGGTGTTAAGGATTTGCTGGAAGCTCTCACAATTGAGATGTTTATGTTTGTTTGGGGTCTGAATCCCAGCAGCCAAAGATAGCTCCTGTTTAAGTCCAACCGATTAACTGAATCGAGACTTTCATCGGCTGTCAAAACTGACATGTCATTCCGTGAACGGAACTGACGGCTGAATGTGAAGTTAATGGACTGTTCAGTCTCGAGTGATTGTGATGGATATGGAAATGCTCTTTCTCACTTTGAAAATTACCCACAGCGAGAAGAACTGACACCATTAAAAATATATGATTTAAACTTGATAATTTGGAAATCATCAATATTCTCTCAGAAATATCAGCAGGTCCTCGAGGGATGATCCCTACATGAAAATACAGAAGAGAATAGCTCATGAATGTGACACATGTGAGTTGATATCCCACTAAATTATTAACGTTTAAACTCCCTATTGAGAGACCGACATTTATCAGGACTGTCGCTGCTCATCTTTGACAGGGCCGCTAAATATCATGGGAGATTTATCGGTCTTACTTGACAATCCTGTATCTCTTTCAGCGTACAATCCCCCCCCACTGCGAAGACAGACTTGGCGTCGGGGGACAAGGTCACGCCGGTGTAGCTGCAGGACTTGAGGACGCACTCTGCCTCTCTCATGCCGGTCAGAGTGTTCCACTCGTACACCGCCCCTTCCATCCCACACGACACCAGACGGCTGTCGTCAACACTCCAGGCAACACAGCGCACCTGCATCACAGAGAAACAGAGCAGAGAAAATCCGCTCAGCGTTCTAGAAGGTTCACCAATGGCGATGATGGTGATTCAAACCGAACAGAACCTCATGTTCTAACCTTCCCGCTGTGGCCCTTGAGGTTCAGGATGTTCTCAGTTGTGGTGGTGGAGTAGATATGGATTATGTTGCAGTTGGCCGCAGCGAAAAGGTGTCCCCCATAACTGAAAACACACTGAGCAGAGGAAGGAACACCGAGAAATCAGCGACTCCATTAGCGGTCACCCAGTCTCTACGGTTTTCATATTTATAAATGTTACATAAAAATATGATTAAAAGGCTCAGTGTTGCTGGCTGCTGGAGTAGTGTGTGAGTCAGACCTCTCGACAGCCCCTGACGTTAAACTCTTTAAAGGTGCGGATGTCGTCGATGAGCAAGTTCATCAGACGCAGTTTGTCTGAGAAGCCCACCAGGAGGAACAGGCCGGAGGGGTGCAGCGCGATGCTGTACGCCTCCTCCTGGAACTCCTTATACAGCTCCAAGGTGCTGGGAGGAAGACAATCACAGACGCACCCATCTAAAACCAGACACTTGTCAAATAAAAATCAAGCCAACCTGTGACGTTTCTTTCGATGGCCGTGTCACATTTCAGAAGAGAAGATTTACTGTCAGTTTAAGTAACGACTGTGAAACTAGTTTTTACTTTGTCTCGAAGTTCCAGATGCGTACTGATTGGTCGAGGGAGCAGGTGGCAATGATGGGCTTACGGACGCAGATGGACAGGCCAGTAATGGCACCCGAGTGGAAGGAGTTGGACAGAAACTCAAAGTGGGTATGCTCCACCTAGAGAAGCACACACACACACACACACGACAAAGTCAGTATGCGGAGCATTAACAACACCCCTAACTACACTTGATTCACTTTGACTAAAAATAATATGGATCTTAAAAACGATTTACGTCCAGAGGTGGCTGTTCACAGGGGTCTAACTAAATACTTTGTAATCTGATGTACTAAGTACTTTTTCTGTCTTTCTTTCTGTACAATACCTTATAGAGACAATCAGGGGAAGCGCTCAGATTTTTGGCCAATTTCCTTGTCTGTGTAACTCACTTGGAAATAAGCCTGATTGTGCTTGTCCTATGTAAACAGCAGGGTGTGTGTTGCAGTGACCTTGTTGGTCTCAGTGGAAGACAGGGTGATGCTGTAGAGCTGTCCCTGGTCGGTGCTGGTTACCACCACCTCCTCCGAGGGGCTGATCACCAGAGACACGATCTGCTGCTGCTGGGCCTGGCTGGGCTCCTGGCTGCACGGGTCTGGAGGGATCTGGGTCACACACACACACACACACCAATACATACACACCATGTTTAGAGGCGTTGGAACCAGCTGGTGAAGGATCAGATAGGGTTTCTCATTCTGGTTTCAGACACGGGTGGAAAGCAGATGATGTCACCTTGATCTGTCTGGTCTTCTTGTAGTTGTCCTTGTCTTCGGTTTTCTCAAACATCCACACGGTCCCAGGACCGGCGGAGCAGGCAAAGCCTTTGGAGTACGCCGTGATCGCGGTGACTCGCGGCAACTGAGGTTGGGCCTTGTCATCACGTGCGCCCGCGGCACTGTCAACAAATAAATAAACATCACGACACACTTATAAATGTGAACGTTGAAAGGTTTGACGCTATACGGCTTCACCTGCTAGTGGACCTGACTGACGCTCTGCTTACGAAAAGCGAGGATTTCTTTTTTTCCCCTCTTCCTCTGCTCACCTTTTGTGCTCGCGTGAGGTTGAGGTCTTGGAGATCACGCTCATCTCGCCGCGCAGGTCCCCGGACTCGAACACCATGAGACGGCCGGTGTCCGTGCCGGCGATGACCCGCTCGTCAGACATCCACGCGTGGGACAGGAAGTTGCAGGACTCCATCTTCTGGGAGGTGGACGGCTTCAGTGCCCCCTCTGCGTAGCGGAGCAGTCTAAAGACGCCACTTCCTGTCACGCAGATCTGAGTGTTGTCAAAAGGGTTGAAAGTAACCTGGGAAAAGAGAGACACAACAGGATGTGACACGCCCTTCGAAGACTTCTGTTTTGGACACGTTGGCCTAACAATGTTCAGTTGAATCATTTCTCAAAAAGGCTTTTCAGTGATCTCTCATCTTCTCCACACCTGGTTGATAGGGTTCCCAGCGCTAGTGGTCTTTAGTACAGCCAGCACCTTCTGCTTCTCCCACATCCAGTAAAACAGCGTCCAGTCTGGAGACCCAGACTGGCCAATCAGATACTTAGAGTCGCTGGAGAACGCTATGGAAACGAACTCGCGCACAGGGGTGTCTCCCCCTGTCAGCACCTTCCTTTTGCGGTTCTGCTCGTGCTGCAGGTCGTACACGGTGATGGTGGCGCGGTCAGCGCACTCAGACACCGCGAGGTAACGGCGGTTGGCGCTGATGGTCAGGGCGTGCATGCCCTGACTCCTCTCGAGGCCTGAGAGGCAAGGAATCATGCTGAATAAATAAACGGATCTCTGAGTTCTCACGAGATGCCTTGAATTTAGCTAAGGTTGACTAAATAATAGTGTTTATGTCTATTAATTCAATTTACTGTAAAGATATATGGCCAAATAAGATAGATAGATTGTGGATATATCCTACCTGGGATAAACCTCTGACATTTCTGATCAATATTGTAGCGTACACAGTTGTTTCCAGATGGAAAGATGACAGTGTGATCATCAAAGTAGCACAGGTTATTGAATACTCCTGGCCGTAGTCCAAACATGTGGTGACACTGGGCAACCACAGACATTTTACATTCCTAGCACGCCAACGCTGAGGAATAAAAAGTGCCAGTGAAGAATTATAAGAAGAAGAAACCACCAAAGCCTTAAATCTTAAAGATGTGGCAAACTCAAGCTATGAAAATTGATGTCCAGTAGCCTAGGCTACATCAGAAACTACACAACAGTTTCTGCTTGCCTTTGATCTGCATTTTGCCCTAAACCTTGCTAGTTCTACTGGTATGAGGAATTTGTAGTCTGTAGCCAGCGGTTGATGTTACTTACCTTGATTTAAAATAAAAAATAAAACTGACTACAAAACTAACCTAGCTAATTCATTGCATCTTCTATGTTTCTATGTTTTTTCTTGAAGACACTTTTCCCCTCTGATTATTCTAAACAAGCAAGATAAAAGAACGCTAGACATTCTATTGCTATGGAAAAGCATTTATTTTGTGTCGGGTCTCTAAGGACACATGGAAAAGCTGACATAGTGCAAAGACAATCGTTTTATAATATTGTGGATGATAAATAATGTTTACGTAATATTTATCTTGAATTGCTGCAAATTGTTTGTGTGTTTGAGTGTGAAATCTGCAAAACCAGGGGCCAAATATGTTCGGCATAGGAACCTAGAAATCTTGCAATTGTTGTGGCGGACATTATGCAGGGCGGAACGTTTGAAATGATCACTACCTCCACGTGAAACGCTTTTGCACCATGTGTGAGAGATCAATTGCATAGCGTACAACTAGCCAAATAGTCTGCCTCATCCATCCCATAACCTAAAGTTATTTGTCTCTAATGGTAATAATTGATAATACAATGGATGTTTCTGACGAGGACGTGCAGTTGGGGGAAGAATCTGATGATGAAAACAGCGAAATGTCAGATGGAGCGGTAAGCGGTAATAGCTTAGCTATGCTAAAAGAATCAACTAGATCCTACTGTGCTGCATTTGAACCAACACAAACTTCTAGGTTACCACATGTTATACATAAATAACTTAGAAATATAAAACAGCAAGTCAGTTTCAGAAGGACAATTATCTCAGAGAGTCAACCTTTGTTGAATTATGTTCTATTAGCTTCAAGAAGCGTTCGCGAAAGGCCTGCTTAAACCTGGAATGAACATCACGGTTGACAGACCAAAGAAATTTGTCAGCAATCATGTAAGTTGTCTTTTGATGTTCCATGCTTGGTACTGTATCGCATACACTGTGTGTCAAATCAAGGATAACAGATTTGAGAGCAAACATCAATTCGCTTTGCTTTTCCCTCACCGCCTCAATGTTTCTAAACACTTTATTGTATGCTTGCACAGGAGGGCTTGAAAATGTGCCTCGCTGACTTCCGTAAGAACCTTCCCTGGGTGGAGAGGTTAGACCTGGTCAACCTGCCCGCAGATGACATCATTGCCAAGGCTGAGGGCAAGTTGGCCAATGAGAGCAGTGGAGAGATCAATCCAGATGATGACTTCCAAAGGGAGATGTTTTTGTGAGTGTTGATACAGAATATACCATGATCCGTTTGGATGTGTGTTGGTGTCTGTTAACATGTAACTAATATTGATCTCTCATCCAGCTATCGCCAAGCTCAAGCATCTGTTCTTGAAGCACTACCACGTCTAAAGAAACTCAAAATATTTACCAAAAGACCAGAAGACTACTTTGCAGAGATGGCCAAGACGGATCAACAAATGCAGAAGGTAATGCACACTTTCTCATAATATATGAGCAAACGTGCTGAAAACGCTGATAAAAATATAGGAGATATGTCTAAATGTAATGTCTTAGTTATAACTTAATGCTGATACATCTATAGAGTGAATGGTTGTTTTATGAAATACACATTTTGTTTTCTCTGCAGATCAGGAAGAAGCTTATCAGTAAACAGACAATTCTGGAGAAATCAGAGAAAGCCAAGAAGCTGAGAGAACAGAGGAAGTACGGCAAGAAGGTTGGTCCATTCTCGATTTGTTTTCCCGACAAGACTCCTGTCCTGCTCTGATCCTTGTCATAGCTCTACCTTTTTAACTCCATACTCTTCCTCTTCCATCACGTTAACCCTTTGTCGTTCCAGGTACAAGTGGAGGTCATCCAGAAGAGACAGAAGGATAAGAAGGCGATGATGACAGCTGTGAAGAAATATCAGAAGGGTGGGTTTGAACATGTCAACGACCTTTGACACCTGGAGGATTCAGTGTGAGCGAGCGCGTTGCTCCTGGAATCTTCATTCACTCTTCTTCTTCCCTCTCGTCCTCGTAGGAATGTCAGACAAACTAGACTTCCTGGAAGGGGATCAGAAGACGCCCAAAGGGGCCGCGAACGCCAAAGGATCCACACAGACGCCTAAAAACGCAGCCAACAAAAAAGGGTCAGAGCCTACACATGTTAGGAGTCCATATGTGTTCATGTGCTTTTTGTATCACGTTATGATAAGCCGTCTACACACACATACCATTTAGATCAGAATGGGCCTATAACTTTGTTTGGGGGTCAGGTGGCTGAGCGGTTAGGGAATCGGGCTAGTAATCTGAAGGTTGCCAGTTCGATTCCCGGCTGTGCAAAAATGACGTTGTGTCCTTGGGCAAGGCACTTCACCCTACTTGCCTCGGGGGGGAATGTCCCTGTACTTACTGTAAGTCGTTCTGGATAAGAGCGTCTGCTAAATGACTAAATGTAAATAACTGGAATTGACATCTTCTCGACAGCCCTAACTCCAAGAACCCTAACTCCAAGAGGAAGCACAAGGACCAGAAGTTTGGCTTTGGAGGAAAGAAGAGTGGGGCGAAATGGAACACCAAGGAGAGCCACAACGATGTGTCAGGCTTCCGCGCCAAGACGGCTCACGGGAGAGGAGGGAAGGGAGGAAGGCAAGGAGCTAAAGGAGGCAAACAGAAACCTAACGTAAGTCACCAGAACTCTCCTGTTTTAGTTACCTCACGAGTGGTTTGAAATGTGATCTGCAAAATTAGAACAGAGAAGAAACGGCTTTTTTGACGTGTTGCTTCTTCTGTGATCCTCAGAAACGACCCGGAAAGACCGTGCGCAAGAAGATGAAGGGAAGGTCTTAGTCGTCCGATTCTAGAAGGTTCTAGAGTGCAGTCTGGTGGACCGCTTGGTCTGTGTCTAGACCGGGTTTGGATATTCCACAAGGCTTCATACTGATCCTGACCCGGATTGATGGAAGCATACTTCAGGTTTCACAGAAGCATACATCTCTCATGGAGCATTTGTGACTATGAACTAAGGGTTTGTCTTTTGACTGGGGGGGGGGTGTTCACCAGAGAGACTGCCGTGCAGAGACACTGCTATGTGGACATTTTGTAATATTATATTTGTTTTGAGTGTCAGTGCAAATTCGGAGAGGAAACCTCCATTCCACCACAAGTTCAATATTACTCTGGACATTTTTTCTCGTGCTGTTTTATAAGCAAACATGGAATTTGACAAGCCAGAGATAATTGTTTTTGTTTGCTTTTATTGTCTTTTACTGCATATTACTTTAATGACTAGATTCCAGTAAAAAATTTTCTAGTTTAAGGCTAACTTCAATAGTGGATTTGAGATTTTTATGAATTAAACATTTTGCATTCAGCTCTCTCCTTAACCCGATGCCTGACCTTATGTGGTGTGACATTTTGTAATATTGAACTTCTTTCATTTATGCCCTTTCCCTTTATCAAAATGATTAATATTCAATGAGAAAGTGTTGTATGGATCTGGATTTAAAAAAAAATCACACATGGCAACATGAACATCTACACCTGGTGCCAGTGATTTGCACCTGCATCTCCTTTGATAAAGTGTTCCCTAATCAAGCCTCAATGTTTCTGAACATTGATTTTTCCTTTAATCATCAAACATGCTTCATAGACATGTATTCTCTGATATTTCTCCATTTATGTTGACTAACTAATAAAGTTAGCACAAGTGTGTATGATAGCTGTCAGATGACATCTAGCTCAAATTCTGGGTCTGCTCCTTCAGACGCCATGCCGCATCCATGTACTTGGTGATTTCCGTGTTCTGACGTGAAAAGTTCAGCCTTCGATCACTGCGGTCTGCAGCAATCTGATCGTGGACAAGATCGTTTTGAGGTGAGTGCAGATGTCGGTCAAATACTTGGAATACAGTAGCACATCAACTAAAGTAAAGTATATTTAGGGAATTTTATAATCGGTATATTTAACGAATTTAAACGTTTCACTACACACGTCATACCAGAGGCTTGGATATCCATCCGATCTCTTGGCTCTCAGTCTGGGGCTGAGGGTATTTCTTGGTTGGTTCCAAGCACGCATCGTGAATGGCCTTCAGAAAGGCAGCTGGTGTAGAATAAAATATATTATTTAGGCAGAGGCGGTATGCATTCAGGAAAAACACCGTCAACACGGCACATTGCTGATTACTCACGGTCCTCTTCCACCTCCTCGTGCGTGTTCTTGGACATGGGCTTGTCAGTCATAACGTGGACTGAAACAAGATGACATGCACAGCTTGAGAACTGACGGTGACAGTAATGCAGGTCTACGGTGATTGATGTTTACGCTTTCTTTAAGATGCTTACGTTTCTTGAACGGGTTGATGCTAAATCGTGTGTACAGCTTCTGGCATCTCTGCTCTTTCTTGATGGTTTCGATATGAATTGAGTTTTGATGGACGATATCCACTGTAGGCTTCTCATGTTTACCCGCCATCGTCGTGTTGTTGTCTAGACTTTGTAACAGTAGATCAAAAACTAAACCCAGACCAAAACGTCCCGTTTTAGCTCTGCGAATTTGTAGCTGGGTGACCCCAGGCGTAAGGCTACGAAGTAGCGAAAGTAGCTAGAGCTAGCTATCAATCGGAAACTTTATTTCAGTCTTGAGGTTGCCTAGTAACCGTAAACATCATCTTGATTGTACGGCGTGAGCCACACGAGGGCGCACTATATCAACTTTTTTCCATGTAATTGTTATGTGAGTAAAATGCATGGGCACAGCGGATTCGAATAATAACCTTCTTAACCTGTTAAATCAGGTTATTTACAACTGGGGTTGGATCAAAAACCTACAGGAAGGCAGCTCTCCAGGTTGAACAAGACTGAACAATTCTAGTCTCGAGACACCTGAATGTGATAAGTAAGGCTGTCATTTGATTCTTGGAGCAGTGATATTGCCAACCGCTAGACAGTTTATTAAGCCTATTTATTTTATCGCTGAATTTGTTTTATGTTATTACAATCAAGCAAGAATTTTGCAAATAGCATCAAGACTTACTGTATAGACCTGTTCACGATTCTTCACATACTCTATGTATTTTAATTCAAACTTTAATTGGCACCTTTAGGGTTTACAGATGTTTGACAGTTATTTAAAAAGACAGGGAAGAACACGGTTCATCAAAAAGTTTTGAAACGTGCACACAGGGAGAGGATAGGAGCCTTTACTCCTCATTCTGTCCATCTGTGCAAGTGTTTCTTTGTTGCTGAATGTTGATGTAGTCTACAGGGCTAATGGAATATATATTATTTAATATTTATTATTTAATATATTCATATTTAATCACGGCTGGAGGACAACTGTCACTGGTGACAGAGCAGTGTGGGGCAACAGAGTTGGATCATAATCGTGCAGAACTGCGCTTCACTTACCCTGCCATCTGCAAAGACACATGCACACACACAGTACATTTCCTTTACACAAAAGCTTTCTTGTAGGCGGCACTTTTCCTTGAGTAAAGCTACTCCTTTGGGAACTCAGATGTGTTTTCCGAGCAGCTTGAACAATCTCGGGCTGTGGAGTCGGCACTTCACATAAGGCCTTTTATTTTATTTCTTTTGATTTCATCTCCCCTCCAGCCTCCATTTATTCTTTCCCATCTGGCCTTCTCTGAGGTAATCATTCTGCGAGGCAGTCAGCATCAGAGTCAGCACCGTCTGCCTCGCTTGGCTTCCTGTCAGCGGCCCATTCGCGCTGTGAGACAGGTTAATAAAGTCTGCCAACCGCTCCTCTTCATTCTACTTCCATAACCTGATTTAAGAGTTATTGTCTCTGCCGAATAAAAACAGGAGTAATGAAAGAAAGGATGGAAAAAAACACTTAATAATAGGAAGAGAGGAAATAGCTGGAGGTTTCTCTTGTCAGATAAGTTTGAGTGTGGGAAGAGAAGTGTTTGCGTATATATATATATATATAGGATGTGTGTGTGTGTGTGGTAATACGATGGGGGCTGAGGGCTTGTCTTGTCAGTCTGTTCCCTCCGGCCCAAGTCACCACGTCCCATATGTTGACCCCAAGTCGGACACTTCCTGCTTTGCAGTCTGGGCCGTGGAACAGTATGAAGGGCAAACTGTCGGTGGAATGTTATGAATAATAATAGCCCTGATGGCATAGCCCAACTGGATCAATACAACCTATTTTCCTGCGATTCAATCTGTTGAATATTTCAGACAAGCGCTGTGGAAGAGCGTTTCTTGTTTTCAGTTTCCTCTGGATTCCAGTTCAGTATTCTGTCTGTGTGTGAGCAACCTCGTTGTCAGAGACAGGCTAACGCCTTAGCAACGACCTCTGGCCTCTACTAATGAGGCCACAGTTTAATTACAAAGTGTCCTCCAAGCCAGCTAATTAAACATATGTCATGTATAATTCAGACATTTTCTGCAAGATTAATCCAACCTTGTACAACGTATTCATCCACACTCTTAACATCTAACCCATTTACTTATAAACACTAATGATGCACATTGATAGGCCTATTTACGCAACAGAACCAACAGCCAAGGTTTGTTTTAAAGCTACTATGCATGATTCCTGATCTTTGCTCAGGATTGTTGCCTGATTCAAAGGGAGAGGTGTAATTAACATCAAGCACTGATCCAAACATCTAAATGTATTTATTTGAACAGAAACTCAATTTGCAGAGACAACAAAATGCTTCTTATAGGATAATTGATTTCCCTTAAAACCTCACAGAGAGTTTAGGCTAAATATTTAATTTCACACATCCCACAGATGTTGAAAGCTCATTAAAAAAAAATTACTCCTGATATTTTACCAGTGAAATAGAACGTCTGCTTGTGTTGGCCATAACCCAAAATGGAAAATGTGCATACAAATACTTACTACAACACTAACTAGGAGGGGGAGGTTCATAGTACTGAGAGATATTCCGTAAAATACACAGAGCGATCTCTGCATCCACTCTGATGATTGAACCTGACACACAAATAAATAACCCTTCCAGTGATAGACAACCCTGCCCAGGCTCCATATGAAAACAGATACCACACGTTGAGCCCAGACATCACTGTGTGTTGTCATCTGCAGTTAGGTTCTGGGAGAGAACTGTGTGGTATCCTGGCTGAATACAGTCCTTGTCAACCAGAACACCAATCTGGACACTGTCATGACCGCATGTAGTCACACACACCCACGAGGGCATCTTATCTGGATCCTTATCACCTTTGTTGTACAACGCTGGGAAAGGTGTGTGTGTGTGTGTGTCTGTGTGTGTGTCTGTGTTTGATTGTGTGTGTTTATCTGACAGATTGTGATTTTTCAGTCTCCACTTTTCTCCCATGTTTAGAGAAGTGCATGTTGGTCTAGCCATCTAGAATACAGCCGTGCCTCTGGTGCCAGCTGGCGTTGATCTAGTCTCTCTGTTACACACTCACACACACACACACACACACACACACACACACACACACTCACACTCACACTCACACACACACACACACACACACACACACACACACACACACACACACACACACACACACACACTCACACACACACACACTCACACTCACTCACACACGCACACACTCACACACACACATTGTCTTGATGCCCCATCTGGATAGTCTGTTTCACAGGGCCCTGTGGAGACATTGTTGCCGTGGGAACCCTGTTCCTTGATCTGATTGGTGGTGTTGTGTCACCTCTGCCCCTTTGCCTAATCTCTCTGTTTAGTCTCTCTGGAGTGAAGAAGACTTTCTCAGGGTGAACGCACTGATAAGTACAGACCAGGACAGGCAGACCATTCTGACGTTATCTTTGCAAAGTTGCTTAGCACCTTTTTACTCCATGGTGGCGTTTTCATTGCTTAAAGCGGTCTTCCGCTTGCCGTTAGTTTCACCGTTTCTCCACTAGAGGGCAGTAGTGGGTGCTGAGAGCCCAGGTGTGCAGAGGTTTCCACAGTGTTAAAAGTCTTATAATCTAATTTGTCCCCCCCCCCCCCCCCCCCCCCCTCCTCCCAGACATTCCACGACACATCGTTCATGACCCTTAATGAGGAAAAGTCATTTAATTTCATGGTGAAAAAGAGAGGTTAACTAGTATTTTAGACAACTCAAAAGTGGAAATGGGTCAAATTGACCCACAACATAATAGGAGGGTTAAATATGTTTGTCTGAGCAGAAACGAAATTAATTCCAATCCAGGATAACTTGCCTGAGGCTAACTGGGCAAAAATGATTTCCCTTTTTAAAATATATATTTTTTATCTTCCTTTAAAAAGTGTCTGTAAAGCCCCAGCTTACTGAGGGTGTGACGCAACATCAAGCAACACCTTTTTTATTATTTCACATATTACCTTTTATGTGTCAGTTTTCATCCGACTGTGTGAAATGAAGCTCATCATCTGAGTCATAAAACAGTTTTTCCCTCTTTTATAAAGACTTTCTAGTGGAAATGTGGATTTCATTCAAGAACATTGCTATATGTAGCCTGTCAAAGGGAGATGGTCCATGACTATCCTTTCCATTTTATACATTAAAATGTGCCTTTCTAAAAATTGTTCTCAGAACACCACATTATTGGGGCTGAACCAGTCAGGAAACAACTTTTCAGTCCGAGTATCTCTGTCTTCCGTGAAAAGTTTCACAGGTGAGAAGCACCAATCTCCAACCATGGGAAACCCAAACACCTAACACCTCTCCACGCTCAGCTGGAGAGGAACCGTGTGGTTTGATTAGCAGGATTTGGCTTTTCCAGGTGCAGGCTGGGGCGGCTCATCCTGGAGGTGTGGTTCCAGCCTGCCTCTTCCACACCTGAGACGTTGTCATGACCCCAGCCTCCCCTCCCCTCCCCTCCCCTCCCCTCCCCTCTCCTCTCCTCTCCTCTCCTCTCCTCTCCTCCCCTCTCCTACCCTTCCCTTCTCCTCGATGAGAAGGGGGGTCTTGGGTGTTGACGGACTGAGTGCACATTCTGGGATTGAGTGGCCTCTGTTTAGGCAAGGGGTCTCACCTAGCTCAGCGCTCACATTCTCCACAGGTGAGAGGAAGTCAGGCTGGCAGAACGAGCGACAGGAAGAGGGCACTTCAGCCTTCAAGTCGCCAGTCTTGTCTGTCAATTATGATGAACGATGATCAACTCTATAGCAGTTGACGTGTTGATGAATGTCCTGGTTAGTTTTCCGAGGAGCCCAGCCAGGCTCAGGAGAAACGCTTCTCTCTCCAGCTCTCTCTGAGCTCCCAGCCAGGTGTGTGATCTCTGTGAGGAGTTCCCTCCTCCCTAGCAAATTATAACTGCAGACCCCAATATGCTAGGGCAACATGGCCGCTCCTGCGAGGCGCCAACGGCTTCGGAAGACCGACCCCTGACCCCCCCCCCCCCCCACACACAGTCCTCCTGAGTGACCGGTCAGTGATGTGTCAGAACTGTCCACAGCTTCCACTTACGGCTGGGTGTCAACAGCAGGGTCTGTTTTGTGACTGTGCTGTTTGCTCAGCGTCGGCAAGGGCCTAACTTTCTCTCTCTCTTTCTGAGGCGTGTGTGTGCTTGTGTGTGTGGTTGAGGTGGGGGTTGGGTTACTGTGTGTGGGTTTTTTTCAAGTGGGGTTATCTTGGGTTTAAAGTGGGGGGGTGGGGGGGTCTCACGGGGGTGGGGGGGTGGGGGGTGGGGGGGTCTCAGGGGGGTGGGGGGTCTGTGTATGTGGAGTTCTGGGACAAGTTAATCTCGTGGTGTTCTGCATGCGAGTGACAGGTGAAGTAGATCCTCTTCAGCCTCTCTCTCTCTCCCTCTCATTTAGTCAGACAAGTCCTCTGGCATCGTGAACCAACCAGACACTTTCCCAGTGAGACGCCTTCGTGTCAGGCTTCAGGTTGTCGAACATCACGCGTCACCTCTGACAACGGTTGGCTTCAAGTCTGATGGGGGTGGGGGGGGGGGGTGGGGGGGGGTAGGTGGGGGGGGGGGAACCCTCCATCTGCTCTCCTCGTCTCTCCATCTGCCGACTCTCTCCATCATCGTCTTTCTCTGTGACTGTACTTGTTCACCTTGGCTCTGAGGACGCACTGAGGCTTCTTTCTCAATAACAGACGGTGGGACAGTAAAGCGCCCTACAGAGGAGCGCCGGCAAAACTAGAAAACAGAAGATGAAAACAAACGGCATTCGGTCCAACTGCGTATCGATAAAAGCGTCTGACTCCGGAGAAAGATGAGACCTACCTCTGCTGTTTGATTCGGTTTTCTCTTGTTCAGATTAAATGGAGATTGATGTTCTTATTAACTCCAGACCCTCTCCCAGATAACTCATTAAAACGACAGTGTTCTCTGCGTGGGGCTCTCAGGGCTTCATGTGGCTTCTCAAAATTGGGCTTGTCCATCACGAATTATCAATAAATAATCCTAAAAGTAGAGAGAGAGAGAGAGAGAGAGAGAGAGAGAAAGAGAGAGAGAGAAAGCGGGGGGGGGGGGAATTCTGGAGGTATTTCATGTTGTCAAAAGCTTTTTTTTCTCTCTCGCTTTGTTTAGTTTAAGTGACGCTTCTCAAAGGAAGCCAGAATTGATTGATGTTGAGGGTGGGTAACCTGAGATGTGAACATCTCAGGTTGTGTGCCTGACGCTGTCATCTTCACACCCCCCTCCAGGCCTGACGAGGCCTCTCACCCAGACGCCCGGCTTTGTGCTCCGTGACTCCATCACTCCGACACCCACATGTCAGAGCACAGACAGACGCACTCTCATCTCCCGTCAGTCACAGGGACTGGCTTCTCACACAAACTCGTAGCGAGCTGGAAAAAGTTTTTCCTGGTGGATGTGTTTAACTAAAGTTTGTGTTGTGTAATGTCTTGCTGGTCTGTGCAGGCAGAAGTGTGTGTGTGTGTGTGTGTGTGTGTGAGGTAGAACAGGGTTATTCTGTTAGTTCAGCTTTCCCATCTTAACTCCCACAGTCAGAGAAAGCTGCTGACTGCCACTGTACCTCGCAGCTCAGAGATCCGGTCGTGCGA
The DNA here is from genome assembly GCF_038355195.1 of Osmerus mordax. Classification (NCBI taxonomy): domain Eukaryota; kingdom Metazoa; phylum Chordata; class Actinopteri; order Osmeriformes; family Osmeridae; genus Osmerus; species Osmerus mordax. The sequence continues at coordinate 9,946,838 of NC_090076.1, read as the reverse complement.
CAACGCGCAGCGCGCACACGCATGTGCGTGCACCAACACCTACACACACACACACACACACACACACACACACACACACACACACACACACACACACACACACACACACACACACACACACACACACACACACACACACACACACACACACACCAGGTAGGCTTTACATGAAGTCTTGGTCTGCTGCCAGCTCTTGTGATGCCATGGCGACTGCCAACAACCAATCATCACCCTTTTCACCTGTCTGTGGCTTGGCAGTTCATCATTTTACTGCTCTGCTGTAAAAGTGTCAGAAAATGAGTAGCTGGCAATGAACCCTGAATGGAGTGAGCTGTGATGTTGGCATCAGTGGTGGCCAGATACACTTTGTCTCACTGCGACACACGCACGCGCGCGCGCGAACAGTGGGGCAACCAGCCATACATTACCAGCTGGCTCTGTGATAAGTTCAGTTCAAGGTAGATAAAGTTCTTTAATAGGATTCATCCTATCCTGGGGTCATCATGTTCCTTGAGGATCTACGTCGTCAGATGTCCTCTGCTGTGGGCGGTGCTCCGTGGTGTGTGTGTGTGTGTGTGTGGGGGGGGGGGCTGGCAGGATGTGGACGAGAGATGGCGAGGCTGGTGGCCCTCTGGCCCTGCAGTCACACTGAGGGTTCCCTGGCCAGGGTTGCGTGTGGGTCTGTTACACGTGTTTCAACTCAGCGTAGACTACATTCTCCATGTTTGTGGTGGGGGGGTGGGGGGGGTTATGTGTGTTGGGGACGGGGGTGTGGGGGGGGAGGCAGTGACGAGCCGATCGCAAACCGAGGTGGCGACTGCAGAAGCAGAGAGATAACGAGGGGAACTTGCACGCACGGACACGAACAAACTCCTCTCCTTGGACCTGGAGGGGAGGGAGGGGGGAAGGGGAGGAGGCAAGGGGGAAGGGGAGGGGGGGATGGAGGGAGGGGGGTGGGGGCACGCCTAGCCGAGGCTGCCAATCCCATCAGCCCCTGTCACTCCTCGCCAGCCTTGTAGGGCTCAGGTCAGGTTACCTCCTCCACTTAGCTCAAGACCTGCTGATGTCCAGACATGAGTTCTGCCTCTTAGCAGTGCTGTGTGTCCTGTGTCCACACACACACTCTCACTCACACACACTCTCACTCACACACTCTCACACACACACACACACACACACTCTCACTCACACACTCTCACTCACATGACAGATTGTTGACCCGCAAGACGTTTGTGCTGCCCCCCTGGAAGAAGGAACACATCTCACTACACACACACCCCTCAGACCCCAGCTCCACACACACACACACACACACACCCCTCAGACCCCAGCTCCACACACACACACACACACACACACACACCCCTCAGACCCCATCTCCACACACACACACACACACACACACACCCCTCAGACCCCAGCTCCACACACACACACACACACACACACACACACACCCCTCAGACCCCAGCTCCACACACACACACACACACACACACCCCTCAGATCCCAGCTCCACACACACACACACACACCCCTCAGACCCCAGCTCCACACACACACACACACACACACCCCTCCCCCCACAACCCTTCAAATGTCAGATCTGATGTACCCAGGGAACGGTCGACGCCTTCGCCCATTCCTTCTCCCGTTCCCCTGTTTTTCTCCTCACGTACATTGTGTCTGTCTCCCCCCCTCTCTCCCCCCTCCCCCTCTCTCCCTCCAAGACTAACACATTCTAATTGGTCCCAGATTAATTGGCCGATCCCTGCTGAGAGTCCCCATCCAGTCAGGGAGCAGGCCCTGCCAGCCTCCAGAGTGGTACAACGCTCACACACACACACACACACGCATCTATAAACACATACACACTCACACACACACACGCATCTATAAACACATACACACTCACACACACACACGCATCTATAAACACATACACACTCACACACACACCTATAGACACATGCCTACACACACACAGTGTACTGTATGCCACTAATGAGCAAGGCGTGTTGTAATGTTAGAGCTGAGTGGAACAACTGTGTGCTGGTGCTAAGGAACAACATGACACAAACATACGGCTTCATTAATTACAGTCATTACCATCAAATCCCATGTCTGTGTAATTCACCCTGCTGCTTGTATTCCTGTTTATACAGCTGGGATTGGACATAGGATCGAGTGTCTATTTTTCTGTGTGCCCGTTGCTGTGTGTAAGAGTTTGTTTGCGTGTGTGCAGTTGTGAGGTGGTGTGTGTGTGTGTGTGTGCTTGGTTCCACCGTGGGTGAGACAGTGTGTGTGTGGAGACGGATAACAGTGTTTGACCCAGAGAGAAAGGAATAGCATTAGACTCAGCCCAGACATCCCAGGAGGGGGAGACTGGAGCGCAGAGGTCCCACGATGCCACTCAGATAGAGAAGATGGAGTGACAACGTGGGAGGGGGGGCAGGGGAGGAGAGGAGAGGGGGAGGAGGAGGAGGGAGGGCGTCAAGGCTGACACGCAGTCTGACACCCAGGTGCCATGCAGCCTCAGTGTCTGTCATGGCGCTAACACACACCTGGGTGGGACTGGGGGGTGAGAGAGAGGGGGGGATACGTGTGCGTGTCAGAGAGGGGGGGTGAGGGAGGAAGAGGGGGGAGAGGGAGGAAGAGGGGGGTGAGGGAGGAAGAGGGGGGGTGAGGGAGGAAGAGGGGGGTGAGGGAGGAAGAGGGGGGGAGAGGGAGGAAGAGGGGGGTGAGGGAGGAAGAGGGGGGTGAGGGAGGAAGAGGGGGGTGAGGGAGGAAGAGGGGTGTGAGGGAGGGAAGAGGGGGGTGAGGGAGGGTGAGGGAGGAAGAGGGGGGTGAGGGAGGAAGAGGGGGGAGAGGGAGGAAGAGGGGGGTGAGGGAGGAAGAGGGGGGTGAGGGAGGAAGAGGGGGGGTGAGGGAGGAAGGGGGTTTTCAACTGTGGTCGCCCTAAAACGACCACTCAACCAGTAGCTAAAGTGTATAAGACCCTCGCATATGGAATTTGATTGTAGTTCAGATATGTGTCTTTTTTTCCTTAAACATGAGAACCTCTAGATCGTTTGGAACGGAGTGTGGAACCAGATTCTCTTCTGGTGGTTTCCAAGAGAGAAAAAGAAAAACACTTAGTCGCAACACAATCCTTCGATCGACGCAGAACGTCTGTTGATTGGTGCGTCAACCGCTAACGTTGAACAGTACTTGTTAGCGTCAGATTTTTTTCTCCAGCTATCCATCCACAACATACAATACCCACACACTGTTTTAGTAACACGAGTTCCATTAATCAGTCTTCACTGCAGCATTTTCTCATTTCTGATTCGACCTGCTATTTTGGGCAACCTGATTCAAGCAGTTTTGGGCGAAACGGTATTTTTAGCTGACATGTCAACGACTCGCCAGCAACAGTGATTGAGTGGCTGGAAGCGTATAGTGTGTGTGCTGTGTGTGTGTGTGTGTGGTGTGTGTGTCTGCTCTGTGAAAACGGACCGGGAAGGGCTATCCCTCACCGTGATTGATAAATAATAGTCTTGAGTCCAGAGTCTTCACTCAGCGCGTTAATGAGGGAGATGTGGCGGGCAGAGAGAGAGAGAGAGAACCATGAACACATTCTTCCAGAGCCACTTCCACTCCACGCCATCGAACCTTCCAACACGACAGCACTCTCCATTGATAGCTTGTCCATCTGCGTCAATGGAGAGTTTGCAGTTAAAAATTCGATTAATTATTTTATCATCTTAGGATACTTTGTTCATCTAATTAATAAATGAGCATACAGGCATTGGAACTACAAGCTCTTAGGAGACCTGACAATAATGGATATTCTTGTTGTGTACTCTAGAGACTACTGTTGTGTGTGTGTGTGTGTGTGTGTGTGGTGTTGGGGACATACACACTGTGATGGATTGTGAATATAATAAATCAGTGTGGAGAGGTCGTTTGGACGTGTGTGAACATTCACCCTCGCCTGTCCTGAGTCCCACAGCAGGCAGCAGGCAGCAGGCTCACCTGAGCTCCTGTTCAAAGCTGCACATGGGGGTTGTGTGTGTGTGTGTGTGTGGTTAAAACACAGGTTTTACCCGTCATGCCCTCAGCACCACGTCATCAAACCACAGCCAGATTCTCCCTGCATACGCTGAGATGGGGCTCATCTGATAAGACCAGTGTGAGGCTGCTCTGCTTAGACTAAAGCCCTGGCCTGACACACTCAACCACTCTATTGTAAATTCCCATTGGCTCACAGCCAAGACTAACAACACCTCCCTTATTCCTTTTTTTAACACCCCCCCCCCCCCCCACACACACACACACACACACTGAGTAGAGCAACAGCACATACCTCTGCCCCTTGTGCAAAGGGACACCCAGTGACTAAACCCAACTCCTTCACCACTTTGTTTCCCCGCTCATCCGTCCGTCATCAAGGCCTTCAAGAGGAGCTGTTGCCACAACAGAGCTGGAGGCGGAGTAAGACATTCAGAGACTCCTCTTACAGGGGCTTTGTAGATGCTTCCAAGACCGGTCCCACCGCTCTTAGGAGAGGGATGTGAGTGGAACAGAGCTGCCAAAACCTGCTCCTGCTCTGCACCTCCTCCAAACCTGCTCCTGCTCTGCACCTCCTCCAAACCTGCTCCTGCTCTGCACCTCCTCCAAACCTGCTCCTGCTCTGCACCTCCTCCTCTTGTTGTTGATGTTTGGTTCTGTTAAACTCCTGTCGTTTAGCTGTGTTTGTTAGATGGGGAATCTAGTGGGTGTATATCAGTTGCCTGGGGGAGACTTGGAGAAGTACCTTCCTGAAGGTTTTTACCCTGATTTCTGATCTAGTTGATCCGAAAACTACATGGTTGGTTGGTGAATCATGTCAGTCACAAGTTAGAAGGGAAAACTCTAGAGGATATTTGTCAGGACTTGGGGTTAGCGAGTCCTGCGCTTAAATTAGAGATGATATCATGGCCGTGTTCTCAAATTATCCAACGAATTATCTCCACAAGAACATTTGTTCAAGTTCACACTCTCTCAGTCCTGTCCACTTAGCAGGATCAGTCTTAAGAGATCTTCTCCAGAGTGGGGAAAACCAGGGGTGAGGGCTGCCTGAAGCGGCATTAATACAACACGACACCTTCTGTTGTCAGACCGCATCCACATGTTCCTCTCTCTCTCTCTCTCTCTCTCTCTCTCTCTCTCTCTCTCTCTCTCTCTCTCTCTCTCTCTCTCTCTCTGTCTCTCTGTCCCTCTCTCTCTCTCTCTCTCTCTCTCTCTCTCTCTCTCTCTCTCTCTCTCTCTCTCTCTCTCTCTCTGTCTCTAGCTTGTTCCCTGTCACGTGAAATACGACACACAGAGACGTAATGTCAGGTAGCTCGCTGTTCTGAGCACCTCTGATTAACCTTCGCCTTGTCCCACCTGTCGCAGCGCATCCTCGCGTCTGCGTCGATCTGAGCGTCTTGATGCCATCTGCGACGTCGCGCTGGAACACTTTCATCTCCCATATCAAACAGTTGGCAGTGCACCAGTGTGAGTAACCCGATGAGGTATTGGCAGCGTGGAGGATGCGAGTGCAGCCGGTAGACCCGAAGTGGCTGTGCGCCTCTCGTGATTGGGAAGGTCGTAAAGATTACTGGTCTAATCTGAGCGTGAGGCTGATCACCCAATCTGACCACTAGGAACACTGGTTGGCCTGGCCTGGCCTGGCCTGGCCTGGCCTGGCCTGGCCTGGCCTGGCCTGGCCTGGCCTGGCCTACCCTACCCTACCCTACCCTACCCTACCCTACCCTGGCCTGCCCTACCCTGCCCTGCCCTGGCCGGCCCAGTTCTACCATGGTCTGAGAACCAGAAGCAGCCTTCTTCCCTCCAGGGTATGCCTGGGGCCCTGTTCCTGTGGTACTGTGTGAACCGCAGACTGCCTCGCTTGTGATTCATCACCTGGTTGGCCGAGGAGACGCGCAAGTGGTTCCTGGTCTGACGTGCGGAGAGAGCATCTGGAGCAGGGGGTTAATTGAGGGCGATTAAGGTGATTAATAGGTGTGTTTTGAAGTGAAAACACAAAACAGAACGGCTTCTGTTACTGACCAAATATTTCGGGAGGGGAAAAACTGTCCTTGGTGGGTGGAGTGGGGGGGGGGGGGGGTGGAGGAGGAGGGGGGGTGGAGGAGGGTGGAGGAGGGGGGGGGTGGAGGAGGAGGGGGGGTGGAGGAGGAGGGGGGGTGGTGAGCTAGGCTCTCAGCAGGGACAAATGCAATCATGTTGTTTGTGTGTGTGTGTGTGCATGTGTGAGGCTAGCAGAGCAGGTTCCACACCCACAGGTGTGGAAGGGAAGAGCCTGTTCAACTGATGGCAGCGGGGAAATTAATCTGTGTGTGTGCGCCGAGGGGGAAAGGGTAATATTGACATGAGACTCGCTGCTATAAAGAGCTTCTGTTTCTACAGCACTCCATTCTCAGTTACACGCCCCAGCTTAATATGGCTATGACGTGTGTGTGTGTGTGTGTGGGGGGGGGGGGGGGGGGAAATTTCCTGAAGGCATTACTCATAATCATTACAAGTGCAGAAAATTTGGTATCTATTAATACTTTTGGATATTTATAATTCCAATTGTAGGGTAATAACATTAATCTAAATCATACAAAATGCTTTTGAATTTGGCATTTCATAATTATATATTTTATTACAGTCACCTTAGTGTTGCAACATCCCTTTTCCCATCAAAGTAAATTAAGTGTCATCATAAAACATGCCGATTTACGGGTATAATCATGTGCAATAGATTGTACCTATGTTTACTGTTTCATTAATCACGTTAGAAGCCTGTTTATGCAGTATCACGTAACCGTACCCTAGGACGGATGATTTATTGAGTCATAAGAATTGGATGTGGTCAGTCAATCAGAGCGTGGAGAACGAGCGTGGGGAATCCCAAGTTCCTAGCTGACGCACAGCAGATTCTAGTCCCATCACGGTGGACAACCATGGAGGCTGCATGTTGAGGAGAAGACGACCAAATCAGAGGAAGCAGTTTTGTTATTTTGATTGGAGAACGGTCAGAGAGTAACAAGCAGAATCTGAGGTGTGAAGCCAAGACAGACAGGATCATCCTGTCAAGTACCAGTTAAAACAGCCTCCTGAAATAGACAGCC
>NC_090076.1:9905126-9939499 GCF_038355195.1 Osmerus mordax | reverse complement strand
GGCTGTCCTCTGATGGGTGGAGGGATGGAGAGAAGGAGGGATGGAGATAGGCAGGCAGAGGGAGGGAGAGAGAGGCAGGCAGAGGGAGGGGGGGGCAGGGAGGGAGAGAGGCAGGCAGATGGAGGCAGGCAGAGGCAGGTGCCATTTAGGCATTTTGGTGTTTTTTTTTTTACTAAACTGCAGATGCTGCACTGCCTCTTCCTGCGAACGGAATCTCACTTTTGTTGTTTTTCCTCCCTTCGGACTTATTTAACGTGTTGAATCAAATGGAATCTGCAGCACTGGAGACGACGGCCTCCCTCCGGCCTCCCAGTATCCCTCAACGCCTGAGATGAGATTAAAAACAGTTTGGAGATAGGGTGGGTTTGGTGCGTGCTTGCCTCTCATGCACCTGCCAAGTGCACTCCCTTGGTAAAGTATGGTTCTGTGGTGTGACCGTACAGGGTTAGACGGGTCCCTGTGGTGTGACCGTACAGGGTTAGACGGGTCCCTACAGGGTTAGACGGGGTCCCTACAGGGTTAGACGGGTCCCTACAGGAGGCTCCATGTGGCCGGACTGCCCGCCTGGCTCCTTAAACACTCTCTCTGTTCCCTCTTTTTGTTCCACTTAGCCGATGTGGTGGTGTCACCTCCCAGGGTATAGCCCTGCTCAGGTTTAAAGGCCTTGGGAAGTCCTGAGTAATTGTCATTTTAGTGGCCTTTTTGTTCTAGGAAGTGAGGGCTATGTGATGGGGAGAGAGAGAGGAGCGAGGGGAGAGGGGGGGAGCGAGGGAGAGGGAGGAATGAGCAACCGAGGGAGAGAGAGGAATGAGCGAGCGAGGCAGAGAGATTCACTCTGTAATCAAGATTCCTCGCAGTTTGCTTGTTTCATTATTTTCACTTCTGCCTCATCTGAAACGCATAAATATTGGATATTATGCAATATCTCCTTGTCAATGTGCCCTGAATCCCAGTACCCATTATCCACTTTGTCAGGTATGAGGAAACTGCAACCAGGAAGCCAGATAACAGTCTACCTCACCCCTCTGTGTGTGTGTGTGTGTGTGTGTGTTTGCCACTTTCATTCCCCATGAATGTGAGAGAGACAGACAGACAGAACTAATCAGGAGGCTCCTTGCATGTTGCGTAACATAACGACACGCTTCTAAGCGAAAGCGCTCAAAAGAGAAAGTTCCGTCGATGAAACCAGAGGGGGTGAGAGAGAGAGAACGAGAGGCCAGTCAGAACACAGAGAAATCTAAGAACTCTTTTCATCGTTCTTGCTGGACTACATCAATGGGAGGATCACCGAGGCCTTGGCACGCAGTGTTAATCTGGGAGAAGCAGTCTAATGACCGCCCTCACCAAGGAGCTCTCCTTATCTCCCACCGCTGGGGATTTAGGAATGCTGGATTATGGAACCAATTCACTCACTGAGGCTCCATGATATGTAACTCTTCTTTTATGATGGAGGAAGAAAGCGAGAGAGTGGGAGGATGAGAGAGGGAGAGGGAGAGGGATAGGGAGAGGGAGGGGGGAAAGAGAGAGGGAGGGGAAAAGAGAGAGGGAGGTGGAGGGGAAAAGAAAGAGAGAGGGAGGGAGGGAGAGACAGGGAGGTGGAGGGGAAAAGAGAGAGGTAGGTAGGGAGGGAGAGACAGGGAGGTGGAGGGGAAAAGAGAGAGAGCAGGAGAGGGAGAGAGAGAGAGAGAGGTAGGGAGGGAGAGACAGGGAGGTGGAGGGGAAAAGAGAGAGGGCAGGAGAGAACAGACCGGGAGCGTTATAGGATAAACCAAGGACATCTTCCACATGACCTCCAGCTCTCTCTCTCAGTTCTACAAACAGCAGCTTGTGTTGGACAGCTGTGGCCAGCATCCAGCCGGGCAGGAAGCCTCCATTTCACACACAGTCTTTCACGTGGCTCAATGAAAAGAACCCGACAACGCCAGTCCTGCCTCTGGCCGTGCCTCCCTGCTCCTGTGTGGTCCAGGCCTGCCTCTGTGGTCCAGGCCTGCCTCTGTGGGTCCAGGCCTGCCTCTGTGGTCCAGGCCTGCCTCTGTGGTCCAGGCCTGCCTCTGGACCCACAGGCCTGCCTCTGGTCCAGAGGCAGGCCTGTGGTCCAGAGGCAGGCAGTCCCTTCTTAGACGGCGTCTCCTGGGGGGAGGCCGTCAGCAGTGATGAGGAGGCCCGTGGACGGCTAGTCAGTCCTAATGTGGCAGAGCGCATACAGTCAGGAGAGGTTCTGGGTTGTGGGGGAGGGAAGGGGGGGTGTGCAATTTGTAGGTTGCCAAGGTGATCTGTGAAGTCAGGTCGTGTTTTTTTTTTTTTTTTTTTGGGGGGGGGGGGGGGGGGGGGGGGGGTCGTCATCATCAAATGAGATCAATGCCTCACTTCTGCTGTCCCAGATGGCAGTAGTGTGTGTGTGTGTGTGTGTGTGTGCAGGGTGGGGGCGGTGGAACAGGGAGGGGGTGTGTGCAGGGAGGGGGGTAACAGGGCCCGGGGTAAATAAATCTTTAATCGTGTGTTTGCGCTCATGTTTCACATAATTGGCCACTGAATCCATGAAAGAGTGCCGCCCTTCAAACACCTCCTGGGTTTCAACGTGCACGGTAAACGGTTGCCGTGGCATGGCGCACGCGTGTGTACGTTAGAATGTGTGTGTGTGTGCATGTGTTTTTAGTCTGTGTGTTTTCGTACGGTGTGTGTTTTCTGTGCTCGCGTTTGTGTGCATTTTTTGCGTCCGTAAAATTCTTGGATCTGCATTACACAGTCATCGGTCTTTTGGCTACTTGTTCTCTCTCTCTCTCTCTCTCTCTCTCTCTCTCTCTCTCTCTCTCTCTACATCCCTCTCTCTCTCTACATCCCTCTTTCTCCTTCCCTCCCTCTCTCTCTCTCTCTGTCTCTCGCTCTCCCTCCCTCTCTCTCTCTCTCTCTCTCTCTCTCTCGCTCTCCTGGGTGCATGCTCATGATCAACAGACATGCGTAGGAGTGCAAGCTGTTCATGTGTGGAGCATTGTGATTGCTTTGTTTCTGTTAGGTGAGGAGGTTGTGTGTGTGTGTACGTGTGTGTGTGTACACGTGTTGCATGGAGGAGAAGGAATCGCAGTATTGTGGGAGCAACATACCTCCAGTTAAGTGCTTCCAAATAAATCCACGAACAAACCTTTCTGTGGGCATCGAAACTGATGTATCGATTGGGGAAATTGATAGATTGATAGATTGATAGATTGATAGATTGATAGATTGATAGATTGATAGATAGATCGGCGGTTAGCTGTGCTCAAAGGGGTGACAGGTGGTCTCTGTGATGCAGCCACACAAGTCTGACAGGGTTATGGGGGGGATATAAATGATGGGGGATGTGAATAATGGCTAAGGCTTTTATGGTTTTTATTCTTCAGAATACATTAAAAGTGTGGGGTCCCCTTTTGAGGATTACCCATGTTGTGTGTGTGTGTGTGTGAGAGAGAGAGAGAGAGAGAGTAATAACAGTACATGGCATGTGTCTTTATGTATTGCCCTGCTATCTCCTATCCCTGGATTTCATCTCCTGTCGGATACCTGAACAGTTTTTACAGCAACGCCACAAACGCTTTGACAGCCTGCTTCCGGGGATCGGACCGTGGTCCAGGCAGGATGCGAGACCCGCTGATGGTGTCCTCAGAAGACACGACCAGGAGGCGTGCCCTGGTGCGGCGTGGCGTGAAATGGCCTGCCAGCCTAGATACTTCTCTCCTCGTCAACAAGTGTTGTGCAGTGAGACTGGTTTTGTATTGAGCTGATGTGTGCTTTTCTAAACCTCTGGGCCACTCTTCTTAGGGGGCATCCAGTCTAGAAATATCATGACATTTCAAACTGTCTAAAACGCGCTTAAAGGAATTCATTGCAGGTTCTTTAAAGGCACTCACCATCTCTGGGTTGTGTGTGTGTGTGTTTTAATGAGTGTGTCGCTGTGCAGACATGACCATTCGCTGGACCCCAGATACATGTTCACACTGTTGACCTCAGAGGGAGAGAGGGAGAGAGGGAGAGAGGGAGAGAGGGAGGGAGAGGGAGAGGGAGAGGGAGAGAGAGAGATGCACATAATTTGTATCACATTGTATTAGTTGGCGGATGTCCAGGCCGTGTCTATGATGTGATGTTGGTTTGGGGCTAGCCTGACCCAACCCTCCTGCCCCTCAGTTCTTGCTAACGACTTGGCCAGGCCCAGCACTGAGTACAGACCTGGCCCTGTGGTCTCACACACACACTCAGATACACACATGCCTATGGGCAACAGGACAGGGCAGTCCACTTGGATGTGTGTGGTAATGAGCATGTGGCGTGTGTGTGAGAGAGAGAGAGAGAGAGAGAGAGAGAGAGAGAGAGAGCTGGAGTATGCCCTTGTGCCTAATAAAAATGTCAACTCTGATCACCCGTTCTAAACGTTTCCCTTAAAATAATCAGTTTATTGTGTTCTAGCAGGGGCGTTTGTTAATGGTGATTCTTCTCTTGATAAATAACATTACATGGCTCAAGTGAAAATACCTACAATGTCTAGCTTCAAAATCCCATAGAGAAGGCCTAATCCCTTAGCAGGCGAGAATGTCCACAGTTCCATTAGCACCTGGGGGTAATCAAAAACATTTAAAAAGATTACATTTCAGGTGAAACCAAAGCGAGAGAACCGACGCCCCGATCAAAGAACATAATCAGTTTTTCCAAATAAACCCAACAAACCAAGGAAACACAGTAATGAGAAAATGATTTAATTAAATTTTTCAACTTCGCTACTGGTCTCCCGTGTGCCTCCAGTCACTGACTGGATTAAAGTCTGTTTCTTTTCCTCCCTCTCGAGCTTTTCGCGTGGCTAGCTGTTTACGCACACTGTAGGCGGGCAGGCGGGCGGACCGAGAAGTCGGTTGGCTGCTCTTAACGGGAGGGTGAAGCGACACTCGTAGGAGGTACAGGTGTGTACCAGTGTGACTGCTCAAAGGTCTTGTCAACGGTTAAAAGAGAACCTATTTTAAACAGGTAGAGAGGGCTTGTGAAGTGAGAGAGGCCGAGAGAGGGATGGAGGAAGTGAGATCGTACTCAATCAATGACGCTACACTGGCTCTCTGTATACATCGCACCTGGAGCTCTGAAGTGAGGAGACGGAGGGAGCAGCTAGCAGGATCCGTACTCCCACGCACTCTTCCCGGGGTGGCAGGGGCGGGGGGGCGTCTTTGTGTTTGGCAGGGGAGAGAGCGAGGGACGGATCAATTTCCTGCCTTTTTTGTTTGCGAGGGACTTGGGATGCACGGCCTCTGGTGACCCAGATTCACGGCTCTTTCTCTCGCTGGTCTTCAGGAACAAACCCTGCATGGCATCGCAGCGAGAGGGAGGGAGGGAGGGAGAGAGGGAGGGAGGGAGGGAGAGAGGGAGAGAGGGAGAGAGGGAGAGAGGGAGGGAGATGCAAAGAGGCCGAGGGAGACATAATGGGAGGAGGGATTGGGTGCCCTAGAGAGAATGTAGGGAGTTAAACAAGGAGCTGGGGAGTATTTAAAGCTCCAAGAGACAAAAGGATGTGGCAGAGAGGGAGAGAGAGAGAGGGAGAGAGAGAGAGGGAGAGAGAGAGAGAGAGAGAGAGAGAGAGAGAGGAGAGAGAGAGGGAGAGGGGGAGAGGGAGAGGGGGAGAGGGGGGGAGAGGGGGAGGGAGGGAGAGAGCGAGACTACAGCCCAGGGCTGTAGCATTAGCACGTTAGCCAGCACCCACCCACTATCTGGGCTGTGTAGCATTAGCATAAAACCTCTCCTGCCGCCCACCACCACCCAGAGCCTACTGTCTGCCTGGGCCCTAATCGAGGTGTTCATTAGTCACAACCATAGCTTCTGTGGCTCCATCTGTCTCCTTCTCTGCTGGCTGTCTGCAGCTTACAGCCTCGCTCGGGGGTCCACTGGGGCTGGCTTTGGCCCGGTCTGGTCCAGACTCCCGTCCTGTTGCCGGTTGCCATGACGAGCACTGGTTGTCAATGCTCGTGGCCTCACCCCAAAATCCAGGGGGGTGCTGGGAGGAGGATCCAAAAATGACTTGGCCTTCTCTGGTGACCTGCTGCAGTAGAACCCCATCTGTCACATGGAGAGAGAGCCAGTTACACACTCTCTCACACACAGCACACATGCTGTTTTGGAGGAAGGGTATTATCTGTGTGTGTGTGTGTGTGTCTGGATAAGGTATGTGCAGTGAAGCTATGCTGTGGAGCAGCTGGGTTGTGAAGGAAAGTTAACATAACGTTAGCTTACAGGTGCACACACACACTCATGCATGCTTGCACATGTGCTTGTGTTCAAATGGATCCCATGGACATTTACAGTGCACACACACACACACACACTCACTCACACACCAGAATGCTGTTTACTAATGCATGAAGCATGGCAGAGTTGGATGTGATTGTGTGGATTTGTGTCATATGAGGTTGGATTTTACTGATCCATCCGACATGTGTGTCCGTTTAATCGGCCTACGGTGGTCTTTATGTCACTGTGTGTATGTGTCTCAGAAACCCCTAAATCTGGTCATCGGAACAGATACAACACTGTTACGAATACCAACTCTCACACACACATGGTTCCTGCTACCTCCTCTTTCTTCCACACACAACAACATACACACACACACACACACTTATAAAACCCAGTAGACTGTGACCACATGTTTTAATAGCAGGGGCCTGTATTTAAGTACCCTGTAATCTGAGTTGTGTGTTGATGAGAATGCAGTCATCCTGCTCTTGGTGGTTCCCGTTAACGGGAGCGTAAACTCTCCTCTCTCCAGACAGTTAGGGGAGGGATGCATCCCTGCATCGTCACCCGCGGAAAAGCAGAGCTATCATCCGTTGGTAGCGTTGAATTATTAACACACGCTTGGAGGGTGAGTGTGTGGTTCCTGCAGTGGGCCTGGTCCCTGGATGCCTCACCGTCCTGTCCGCTCTGATGGTGCACGTTAACCAGCGGTCTCAGGTCGCTCGCTCCCCTGCCTGCCTCCCTCTCCCACGTCCTCTCTCTAATCTCCCCCCCCCCACACACACACACACACACACACACCCCTCCTCTCCTCTCCTGCCACGTGTGTCAGGCAGAGGTGAGAGGCGCGCCAGGTTTCAGTGACGGCTGTGCCACTGTCTCAGGGTGGCTGTGTGTGTGTGTGTGTGTGTGTGTGTGTGTGTGTGTGTGTGGGAGGGAGGTGGTAATGGTGGTGTTGGGAGGGTGGGTGGGTGAGTCACTAGAGCATGTCATTAGACGCAGGCAGGCAGGCAGAATGGCACAGACACTGTCTGTGCCATTCCATGGCACTGTCTGTGCCATTCGATTCCAGCCAGTGAAAGCCAGTGAAAGCACAGGAAGTGATGGGGCTGAACGTGCAGGCTTGTTCAGCCCCATCACTTCCTGCCTGTGGGGCTGAACGTGCAGCTCGTTCAGCCCCACAGGAAGGAAGTGCTTCAAGCTCCAACCCCCCTCTGCTGTAAACAAGAGGAGCCCTAAAGGATGGATGGCAACAGACATGGCAACCCAGAGAGCTCCTCCGGTCCCCACACGTACCCGAGCGATTAAAACCTGGCAACCTGAGAGCTCGTTAGTTTCCGCCCGCCAGCCGGTGTTGGGGTTCAGTGGGCGTGTGCCGCTGTTCGCGGTGTGGTTCGTACGTGCGCCCGTTGGGAACGCCTCGGTCTTTACCGGCGTTTACCCCGCCTCTTGATCTTCCTCAGGGCTGATGTTCTCCCTGTCATGTTTGGTTAGGGCGCAGGCAGGGAGAGCGCTCCCCTGCTAATGTATTTTACATGGATAAGCGAAGCGAGGTGTTGAGCGCTAGCTAGCATTGCTAGCTTCTGGATCAGTACAGAGGCAAGGAGAACATGCATGTCCTGGGTGTACCCCATCCCCCCTCTCACCCCCGTCCATCCGCAATCCCTCCCCCCCTCCCTTGCACCCCCCTCTGATCCTTACCAGGGTGTCAACTCAGATTAGGGGTTCAGCAATCTGGCCTGGATGCCTAAACCAGATTATGGGTCTGTTGATTAAAACGGTCGGATCTGTATTGGGATAGGGGATCATTTACATTTAGTCATTTAGCAGACGCTCTTATCCAGAGCGACTTACAGTAAGTACAGGGACATTCCCCCGAGGCAAGTAGGGTGAAGTGCCTTGCCCAAGGACACAACGTCATTTTGCACGGCCGGGAATCGAACCAGCGACCTTCTGATTACTAGCCCGATTCTTTAACTGCTCAGCCACCTGACTCCCTTCATACTGGAGGGGTGACCACACTGAGACTGAGACGGGCACCATCTCACATCGCCCCCAGGCAGATTGAACGAGCCCTGTGTTGCCCTCAGTTGGTTGTCCTTGTGTTTCTGGGAGCTGTACCACGACCAGCTCCGATCATCTGAATAGATCTGTTGCCGTCTACAGTAATTAGGGCTTTTTGCCTCGACCCTGAAAACACTGTTAGAAGTACATGGCCGAACCCTTCAAACTAGCATTTGATCCCTTTTTCTCTCCCTGTGACAGCAGCTGAAGATTTATGACGCCCCCCACTACCCTCCCTCCCCCCTCCTCCCCCTCCTCTCTCATTAAAGACACACTATAGCCCGCAGAGTTGCAGCAGCAAAGGTCAAACACACACACTCTCGGTTCGTCCTTTTGAAGTCATCATTTCTGATTTGGCCTTTTGCGGTCACACTCCCAGCAATCCTAGACGGCGTTCTCACTTCCTCAATTGAGTCTAACTGACCACCTGAGGGTTGCCGTGGTTATTATGTCCCTGTCAGGGCTCTTCTTTATTTAACACTCCAGTGCGGAGTCTACTAGAACGCAGCCAGGGGCCAATACTCTAGGACTATCTGTGTGTGTGTGTGTGTGTGTGTGGTGCACATAGTGTGTGTGTGTGTGTGTGTGTAGAGTATATTGTGTGTAGTCTGTGTGCGCGCACACCTAGACTGCAGTGCTGCTGACTCTGACAGAAAAGTGGTCTGGTGTTTTCCAGTAGCTCCAGGGGAGGTGATTACTCAAGGTCAACTCTCGGTGTAGATCCGTGTCCGTGAAGTTAAACACCCTCAGACCCACGGATCACCTTCAGTGAGACCCACCCCACCAAACACCCAGTCCTCACCCCACAAAACACCCAGTCCCCACCCCACCAAACACCCAGTCCTCACCCCACCAAACACCCAGTCCTCACCCCACCAAACACCCAGTCCCCAGCCCACCAAACACCCAGTCCCCAGCCCACCAAACACCCAGTCCTCACCCCACCAAACACCCAGTCCTCACCCCACCAAACACCCAGTCCTCACCCCACCAAACACCCAGTCCTCACCCCACCAAACACCCAGTCCTCACCCCACCAAACACCCAGTCCCCACTCCACCAAACACCCAGTCCCCACCCCACCAAACACCCAGTCCTCAGCCTGGCCTGGACCACGGTGCAGACAGCGCAGGCTCTGTCTGGAGAAGGTCAACAGGCCCGTCTTCAGACTGCAGCTGTACCAGGTTGATTAGCTAGGTTTGGACTGTAACGCGTAAGCTGTGGTAACGGGGCTGTTCTACTGTCTGGAGATTACAGAAACATGGAGAGCTCTGTGCTCACACTTAACAGGCTGGCACAGGATCAACACCACAGACAGATGTGACAGTCTAAGTTTTACGATTCATTCCTTTGCTTTGACATTTAATTTAATGTGAATTTTTATTTGTGTCCAACTTGTCTGATTGGTACACAGTTACACACGAAAACACACATGCATGCTCATAGATGGTTCACACACACATATACACACACACACACATATATACACACACACACACACACACACTTAACAGTGGGGTGTTGGTTCTGGTAGCTCATCCATGACACCGCATCACAGGAAGTGTGGACCATAGCAGGAAGTGGCACACCATCCCCTCTCGCTGTGAAAATGTCATTACACCAGCTGTCACAGGCCCCCTGCCCATTGCCTGTTGACGTTGACACGCACACACACACACACACACACACACTCGCTCTTCTCTATCTCGCACACAGCTGCACAGTGGGAGGATTTCGATTAAAGACGTTTTTTTGGAGGTTTCCATCAGACAGTTGAGTCATTATGAATTTCTTGCTTGGATGGAGGGCTCAGCACCCTTTACATCTATCTGGGTGGTCCAACCCCCATGTGTCTGTTAATATGCCTAATGGATTAGATTAAGCAGGACTAGCCTGGGTCTGTGTATGTATATATGTGTGTGTGTGTGTTTAATAGACCGTCTGCCCTCTAGTTTACTAAAGCCGCTATAAATATATAATAAATAATATAAATGGTGAAAGCACCACAATCGGCCCCAGCTTGTGTTCCTGACCTTTTCTGACCCAGGGTCTCCTAGTGCTAGCCAGAGCTAGAAGGATAATGTTGATCTGCAGATCCAGACCCTGATCCCAGATCAGGTTAGTTAGTGCTGCTCCCTTGACCAGTCAGTGGGGTTGGTGGTTAGCCGAGGGGAGGGGGGAAGGGAAGGGTGAGAGAGGTTCATCTGGACTTACTTTTTGGCCATTTAACTTTAACTGTTAACTGTTCTTTTCCATCTTTTTTTATATCCCTTTTTTTCTCCTTCGTTATTCGACTGTAACGTCCCTCCACTGACACAGAGCCCGGCCCACCCCCAGTGTCCGTCCTGACTGGGCTATTGTTGAATCTATAATCTGACGTTTATGGGTAAACATATGATTAAACGGACAGATCTAGCAGGTTGGCGTACATCCTGAGATGAAACCAAATACAGGTCACAGAGGCAATCCCTCCCCACCACTCCCCACTCCCCCCCTGTCACCTCCCCCCTTCCTCTGCCCCAATTACACAAGTGCAGTCTACCATAGTCTTTGCCAAGCCGGGAGAAGTGGAGGAATCGGGAAAAAAGAGAGAAGGGGGGAGAGAGGGAGAAAGGGGTGATGAAGTGTGAAAGATCTCTCTCTCTCCGTGGTCCCACTTCCTCCTTGTATTCCCTTCCCCCCCTCCTCTCCTCCTCTTGTTCTCCATAAACAGCCCAGAAGACATTAACCCTGCAGTTGGTGGCAGAATTCTGCATTGCCTCCCCTCTTCTCCAGAAGCTGTGCTTGTACGCAGTACCGGTCCTAGCACATTTTGCGCCCTAGGCAAGATTTATCACGTGCACCCCCCCCCCCCCCCCCCCCCCCGGGGGTGCCGCCCGCCCCCCCACCCGGGGTGTGAAGTGGGTGAGGGTGCATCCGTAATTAATGGATGCACTTCGGAAAATGCCGCCCCCCTCTTCA
Source organism: Osmerus mordax (assembly GCF_038355195.1). Taxonomy (NCBI): domain Eukaryota; kingdom Metazoa; phylum Chordata; class Actinopteri; order Osmeriformes; family Osmeridae; genus Osmerus; species Osmerus mordax. The sequence continues at coordinate 9,928,231 of NC_090076.1, read as the reverse complement.
TGTCGCCCCTAGTGTGGTTTTTCACCACAAAACCTCGACATCTAGCGTTAGGGAATAAAGCCTTTACTGCTTAGCTACTTAGCTAGCATCACCAAGCTAGCTAGGTAGTCGCTATCCAACCACGTCATTAGCTTAGCTCCCAGGTCCAATCCTCCAAGATATCCCCGGAGCTGATCCCGGCTCTGGAACGTGTTAACCCTCTAGTAGCTCAGCTTTGCCCTCGGCAGGGGGATCTGTACTCGCGGCTTAGTGCCGTGTAAGGATCAGGAGCCGGTGGAGTGGATCGTACGGGGTTGCCCGAGGAGCACCGCAGGGGCTAAGTGGGTCTACAGCAGTACCTTGGTTAGCTTTTAATTAGCCGACGAAAACACGGCAGAAGATGGGTAAAGTCATTAGCGTGTGTAAGTTCCACACCGTGTCTCTGCAATCAACGCTTTGCCCAGCCTTGTTCCTTGATTTCCCGCTTTCAGTCGTACAGATTAACACAAGCATTTACCGCTATTTCAGATTACGGTCGCATCACGTTGTCGAGAGGCCGGATGAGGAAAGATTGCGATTGTTCATCTGCAAAGACATTAGATCCTTTTTGTAGGTGCGAGAACAGTTAGCACTAACGATCGCTCGTGGGCTTGGAAATGTGTCTAGGAACATTGACACATCGGGAGAGTGTCTCTATAGAAACGTGTAAAAGGAACCTATCACCTTTTGGATTCAGTCATGTGCGTGGCTAACCGTTAGAGCTACACAACACCTATGCTGGTAAATTTCATCTGTTACAGTAACACAGGACACAAGTCACACCTCCATCCATTCTGAGTTCCACCCTTTTTATGGGAAGTTAAAAGATTGCACAATGTGGCCTTCAACTATGACCTGATTCCTATGAGTCAAACCCAGCAACTTCTCCCGAACTAGAAGGCGAAATAGATGAAAGTTAATCCACCCAGTTACACACAAGCCTTGTGCGACACACCAAATGTGGTTGAGATCTGTTTTTTCTTTGATGTTTACAGCACAGGATTCGGTTCCATGCCAAGTTACTCATAACCTTCCGGTAACCCCCCCCCCAACCTTTCGGTAACCCCCCAAAACCTGGCAACCGCCAGGGTAGGTCTTTGATGTCTACCCCCCCCCCCCCCCCACACACACACACACACACACACACACACACACACAACTCTTCTCCTGAATGGTGGATGTGAGACAGCCGGTGCCTCATCATTTTTTAGTTGCTAATTCTCAATTTTCTCATAGGTTTGATTCTCTCTCTGAAGCTGGAAAAGCTGCAGGTGTTCAGCCCACATTTACTCTTGTGCAGCTGTCGTGAGCAGCAAGTGTTGTAGCTGTGCAAGGTCAAGACGCCTCTTCCGTGATGACTTTTCCCAGGGCTTAGGCACACACCAGCGGGGTTGTAGAGAGCTAGGCAGCCGTGAGTAGTCCTGCAGCTTGTCAGTTGCCAGGCACAATGTCTGTGGATAATGGAGAGAATCTCTCCTTTCTTTCTCTCTCGCTCTCTGTCTGTCTCTCCGTCCCTCTCTCTCTCTGCCTTTTTCTTTGTCTCTCCCCTCCTCTTCTCCCTGAGATTCTGGCGTATGTAGACCCAGTCTTTGTTTGCTAACTGAACCAGTCTGAGAGACGAAGAGTATGGGAACAGGGTGACCCATAAAACACTGGCTCATCCTTTTGAAGCCGCAACCACACACAAGATTGTGGCGACTCCAATTTGATGTGTCGGCACCTCTCTAGCTCTGCACCTGTGTGGCCCCTTGCAGTACGTCAGACTAGGCATGTGAGGAAGGTTTCTGTGTGTGTGTGTGTGTGTGTGTGTGAGAGCCAGTGTCCTACATGCAACCAGTGGCTGTCCTGCCCTGCTTTTCGGAGTAGAAGTTTATAAAAGGGACAGTTTTTCTGCTTCTCCAACCCCTTATTCTGTGTCCTTCCCCACAGCTGGAGACGCCCGAAATACCTCTGATGTCTTCCCGGCAGATTTGCTGTGTCATGTTTTACTGTAAACTCTTGGCTGCTTCCTTGTTTGAAATGGAGCACAGCTTCCTGTCACCAGTGTGGTGCAGGGAGAGCAGGGACCCACAGGACCACGAGGGCGTCTTTTAAGATGGACTGTATGGGGGTGGATGGCTTCAACAGAAGAGCCAGAGTAGGAAAGGATGCAGGGAAGAGTACTTCTACGAGGAGAGGGTGTTGCGTTTCATCTAGGATCCAGAGAAGAAACAGTTGGCTGTGTGGTTTAGAGCATTTGAGGAATTGATTGTTGACATAACAAACTTTTCCTTGATGTTGAAGTATAGATTGCTCCGTCTGCTAAACTGTGGGTTAGGGTGGGAAAGGCTTGGTGTGTGTGTATCAACTAGCACTGAGGCAGGTGTCTTGCTGAGCATTTCTGTGTCAATAGAGGGTTGTCAGAGCTCCTCCCAAACGCACACACACACACACACATACACACACACACACACCTGGGGACGTGATGGTCTTCATGATCCACAGTAATAAAATCCTCCCAGTCAGCAGGGCTTAGACGTATTTGAAACGCTTTTCTTTCATATTCCCCTCTAATAAAAACAGGATTATGTGGCAGATCACCGGTATGGAGAGGTATGGATGACAGACAGGCATGTACACTTCAATACAGATCCCTCCTAGCAACCAGGGCAGGAAACTACTGTCATAAATACAGTAATTCAGTAATAAGAAGTAGCAGAGCTCACTGCAGCCGGCTTACATGTTCACCAGGGCCTGTCTTCACGGGGAAGAGAAACTGGTTAGCAGTAAGTGCTTTCGAATCCAGTTGTACAGATTAATGCCCCAAACCAAACCTGCTGTAGAACACTGCGGCAGGCAGAGGACTTGGGGGAGATTTAAGTCTAGTTACCGTGGAGATTCGTGTCATCTTAGGTGTCAACAAAATATGAGGTAATTTGTATAAGTGTTCTCTGGTTTCCAGAGTTACTTTATGGTTAGTGAAATGCCAGTATTGCTTTTTGTACCAAATCAAAGCCCTGTCAAACATCAGCACACTGTATCCTTTATGCAGTGTTTTAAAATGCATAACATTGCCACCTCAGGTAAATACATAATTGATGTATGCCTATAATAAAATCTAATGAGGGAAATGTTTGTGTTTGCCCTGAGCACCAACCATTGCATTACGTTTTGAATATTTTAGCTGATCGTCTTTTAGGTTCATAAAGAGGGATGCTTCTCCACTCCACTTCCAGTAAACATGGAGTCCCTGTGCGCAGGGGAAGCTCTCTTGGATGTGTGGGTGTGTACACTAATTCATTCATGTGCAATGTGAGCATCTAGAAATGGAGTGTGTGTTATGAGCGTGTGGATGCGTGCATCCTTCCTTTGGCAGATGGAGGTTCATGCTCGGAACACCGTGTGGTGTAAGAACCATGGGCAGCCTAAGATCTGCAGGATTATTATCTGTAATCTAGTCGAAGGAGTCCGAGGTATGAAGGGCCTTCTCGTCGCTCTGCCTGGCCCTCGCTCTGCCTGGCCCTCCCTCCGCCTGGCCCTCGCTCCGCCTGGCCCTCGCTCCGCCTGGCCCTCGCTCCGCCTGGCCCTCGCTCCGCCTGGCCCTCTCTCTGCCTGGCCCTCTCTCTGCCTGGCCCTCTCTCTGCCTGGCCCTCGCTCCGCCTGGCCCTCGCTCTGCCTGGCCTTCACTCCTGTACTCCTTCCTCCTCTTTGTCGTCCTGCTGCTGCTTTGTCAAGCTGATGGAGGGGGGTGGGGAGGGGGGAGGAGGGGAGGGCAGGGCAGGGCATCTGTAGCATCCGAGACAGGAAATGAGGACACGTTATTGAGTTTTTTATCTCCATGTCTTGCAAATCAGCTGGCAGAGGAACACCGAGGCGTCTCATCTCCTCTTATTCTCTCTGTGATCTCCCGCCTCACACCACCCTCCACCTCCCACCTACACACACACACACACAAACATTTGACTTGAGATGGAAGCGTGGGTTGCAAGCCTGACCCGTCTCCCCTCCCCATAAAGCTTCCGTTTCCCAGCCTGATCTTATTGTCTTTTTCATTTCCACCCGTGACAGGGATGATGCGTGTGTGTGCGTGCCCTCTCATCTCCCCGCTCATGTCTGGTGCATCTCACAGCTGATAGCTCAACTCACTGAAGCTGAGGTTATGTGTGTGTGTTTATTACCAGGCTACCCAGAGGTCTGAGGAAGTTTGGTGTGTGTGTTAGTGCACATTCCTTTTCGTTGGCCCTGCTCCTGGTCATGTTGAGACGTCAGAGATCGTGTGGAGGAGAGCAGAGATGAGGAGGTGTGTGTGTCCTCCTCGGGTGTGTAGTCGTGTGGTTTCTTGTGGGAGCCTTGCTTGGCTGTGTGAAGCAGAGGTAATCATTAACGTTTATGTGTCCACAAACCCCCAGCCTGCTTAAGATGTGGTCGTGGGTCTCGCAGCCCTCTTATTGTGTTCAAGGTCTCCCCGGGCTTTCAAGACAAAACTCTATTTCTATTATATCCTTATATTATCTCCTAGGGAGTCAGGTGGCTGAACGGTGAGGGAATCGGGCTAGTAATCCGAAGGTCGCCAGTTCGATTCTCGGTCATGCCAACTGACGTTGTGTCCTTGGGTAAGGCACTTCACCCTACTTGCCTCGGGGGAATGTCCCTGTACTTACTGTAAGTCGCTCTGGATAAGAGCGTCTGCTAAATGACTAAAATGACTAAAATGACTAAAAAATGACTATTATGTGTAGATGCATATGGGCTCTGCTTTGTCTCTTGGGTCGTGCTGCAGCCCACTGGAATATCTGGACATTTTTATTGTGAACGTGGATATCATGGCTGTTCGCTTCCAGACCTCGTGGTTCCCTTGTGACGAGTTCTCCGGGGAACAATCCCAGGGTCGAGGGGTAAGCTCCCGACAGCAAGGGGTTAAAGTATTCCATCAGAGGAGGGATGCTTGGGATTACACTCCTAATCTCCTCATTTTGGAGTCATTTGCATACCTCGTCCAGATTAGCCAATCACATGGGGAGATTACCATCTGTCTAGGGAACGTGGAGAGGGTTAGGAACGGGATTCCTCACTGCATGGCTTCAGTGAGGGTGATTAGCCTCCGCGATATTGTTCCCCCCCCTCCCCCCCCTCCCCGTAATCTAATCACAATTCTATTTTAGAAAGTGGTGATTAGAGTCCATTTAGTGATGGAGTCATCTTTACTGTAGTTTCCGTGGCATGTTGCTTGGCAGCGTCAGGATACACAGTGGAGCAGGGGGAGGAGAGGAGGGAGAGGGGGGAGAGAGGTGTATGGGCTGGGGGCGGTGGAGGGGGCTTCAGTTGAATTCTGACTTTCTTCATTCCATCAGCCGTCTGGCGCTGGCAGCAACAAACTCCCCCCACCCCCCCCCCCCCAAACCCCCTCCTCCCCCAAACCCCCTCCTCCCCCAAACCCCCTCCTCCCCCAAACCCCCTCCTCCTACAAACCCCCTCCTCCTCAAAATCTGCTCGCACACGTCTCCTCCTCCCTGGTTCCAATCACGGCGCAAATTGGTGCCTCCAGGAATCCTATTGTGCCAGGCTGGACATTTTATATATACATTTTATTATTATTATTATTATTATTATATTAAATACTGTGTGTATATAAAGGAGTACGAATTCACGTTCAGGGGGGTGGGATTGGAAAAGTAGCAAATGCAATTCATTTTTGGATGGAGGCATAAATTTCATTTCTGGTCTCTCCAGTCTTCCATTTCCACAGGACCCCGGAACTAACTCGGAAGTTTCTAAACATACAATGTACGCCCTGCACATTCACACTAAGACAATAGATCCATCTATATTGCTGAGCCACGCACATGCATCATATAATACGGGCGCAATCACGGATTTCGTGGTATGGATTGAGATAAAGAGGACCTCCACTGTTGTACCGGCTCCTTGGTTTGTCTAGCATCACATCCCTGACTCCCAGGTGTCTGTGTGTTGAGCAAGAATATGTTTAAGAACACTCTTCTCGCTCCGTGGATAAATAAACCAGATAGCGCCGGCAGGTCCGGGCCCCAGCACAGCCCCATAAAGGAAGCGACATGGCCAATAAAATGTCCGCTGTACTGGGACTCTGTAAATCGCCACTCAGCGCTCGATGTGATGTCAGGGCGTTCGCAGTTACACCGGTGATGTAACGTGGCCAATTATCCGGCTGTTAGTACAGTCAGGACCTGGGCCGCTCTCAGACCGGTTTATGGTGAAACAGTGGTGTTGGCACCTGACTTGGAGGAGGAGAGGGTTGTCATTTCAGTTTTGTGGCTCAAGCTCTTGGGCCTGGGAAAGACCACATCCTAATCTGGTAGGTGGTCCTTAAAGTGTTTATAGAAGAGAGGAGACCATGAACTGACAAGGACCCCAAGGTCTTCCTGATCGGCTGGGCTGGTTCTGTTCTGGGCTAGTTCTAGGCCAAGCTGATTCTGTTCTGGGCTGGGCTACTTCTGGGTTAGACAGGGCTGCTTCTGGGCTGGGCTACTTCAGGGCTGCTTCTGGGCTGGGCTACTTCTGGGCTAGACAGGGCTGCTTCTGGGCTGGGCTGGTTATAGACTGGACTAGTTCTGGGCCACGCTAGCTCTTAACTAAGCTAGTTCTTGGCTGGTACGTTTCAAAGCGAGCGACAGATCGAGGGAAATGCAAAGAAGGCCTAACCTCCCCTCTGCCTCGGTTTATCATCTCAGTTCACCGCTGTCCAAGAGCTTGTCAAGGCGAGTCTGACAACAGCAGAGGGGTACTATATAAAGGCCAGCGAGAGGACTGAGGTCGCTTCTAAACTGAGACAGAGTTGTATTTAAGGATGGTTAAAGAACAGTATTGATCCATGTCCGGCAGAATTGAGTGGAAAGAACAACCTTGTCTGGGTCTGGCTGATCTTTGCAATCCCAGTCACCTTTGCGGTGGTTTTGGGGAAAAGGTGTTGCGATCAATAAGCTATTAGCAACCAAATGAAGGTTTCCCAGTGACGTGGACGCGGTCTTCCGTGACCTTCGCCCCCGGTTCTCATTTGTTAGCGCTCTTATCTGGAGTCTTCTGATATCCACCTGGACAGGTTACCTCGGCGTTCCACCACGTAGCTCCAGGAAACTGGGCCTCTGCGCCGTTTTACAAACACAGCAGTGAGTCGTGAAATGAGATTTTGCCGCTATCATTATACCGACCCAGGGAACCACATCTCGCTGAAGGTTAATATTCCTTAAGCATTGTGAACTGTTTCATCTTTTGAGTCTCTGTACTTTTATCCTACATTGTTATACGTTTTATTGTCCTGCAATGATTACTTTGCCTCCGGTACAGCTCTTGGGTCGGCCATGGGTGTTTTTAAACTGCTCTATAAATAAAGATTAATTGATTGAAAGGTAGAAGACCCACCCCCCCACACACACACGCCATCACGGTTTCCAGGCTTCAACCGAGAGACTAATCAATAGGCTGCTGCTCTTACCGCCTGCCACCAGCCAATACAGGAAATATGATGCAATCACACCGGGACACCAACCATCTAAATAGGATGGTTTTAACTAAGCGAGAGAGGCAGAGAGAGGCAGAGAGAGGCAGAGAGAGGCAGAGAGAGGCAGAGAGAGGCAGAGAGAGGCAGAGAGAGGCAGAGAGGGAGGAGCTTAGCAAAGAGGCTCGTTAACTCCAGGTTTCCCGCCCTTTTTTTGATCTTGCTAAAGGACCTGAGGTGCAGAGAAGGCAAAATGGACTTCACAATCCCACAGGATCCTGTGGGATTGTTCTCCCAGTTCAGAGTTCATGAGATTTCTGCTGAGCAGAGGAGATGAATATCAGTATTGGGATAATTTTTTTCCTCTCCGAACCATCGATAAGTCTCTTTCAAAAAGGCCACGTAAATAAAAACAGCTATGTACGGTATCTAAGGTATCGACATCACTGTCAATAATTCTACCAATTAATAGCATGCATTGTCCACTCTTTCGATTTCCTCATTACCTTCCCGTCGTTGCAAAGAGCAATTGAAGCTCGATTAATTTTTTGTCTTTCCAGATTCCCCTACTTTTTTTTACGACTATTTTGAGTGATTGATATGCCGTCATGTCAACGAGGCTGTGTCCCTTGTAGCGCTTTTGAATTATCTATCTCTCAAGCAGACAGCCCGCTTCCAAACTGGTTTTAAAATGGACAGTCGAGCTATTTTCAAATACAGAAATTCCTTTGAAGGCTGATTTAATAAGTTTCAGTGAGATTGATTGATGACAGAATCGAACTGCATATGAATGGATGTCTATGTCTCTCAAGTACCTCTACCAATACTCTTCAAAGCTTCAGCAATATACTTTTTCAGGGGGATGAAAGCACAATGATATGAAAAATGTAGTTAGGATTATTTAGTAATTCTGTCATGCCCATGATTTGCCTGAGGACTTGTTTGGACTTCAAAGGCTCAACTGTCATTTTACTGTAGAAAGGTGTTCATGACATACTGTATGGCCGAAAATGTAAATGATTAAAACATCTGACCAAAGATTGTTTGGGATGTAGCCTAATATATCTTGAAAACCAAAACCATTTTAACAATCTGACCAGGCATTCTGAAAATATATATTGCTTCTGTGGCAACGGTAAATTAATAATATCATTATGCAGAAAATGACTTTAGAAACTTTTTTGAGGAAGATTCGCGGTTTCCGTGCATTTTTCCGCTTGCTGTAGAGGTCATTGGTGTCGTTGCACAGTAGAGCGGCACCCCGATGGTCTAGCAGAGGGCTCGGAGTAGGTGCCAACTCGGCCACCACCTGTCTCTCCTCGTGACCAGCCCGCGAGTGCAGAGGAACAGTGAATAACTCAAACGGGATTTAGCTGGGTGTTTTTTTTTTTTTTTTTACGGAATCGGATGTCGCTAATTCACATTTACATTTTGAGGGTTTAGCATTTATGCAGCTGTTTAATAGGCCAAATCTACACTCCATTGCTTTAATTTGTGTTTTGAACTCCCGTGAATGCACGAAAAGGGATTTTAAAACATTTTGGTGTAATTCTTCAGATTATCTGTAATGTGCACGCCACGGGCTTTAGAAAATTCAGTGATGCGTCCCCGTGCTCTCAAAGCGTTTGTGGTTTATTTCTACAGACATCACTGATGAGAAAAGTAGTGCCAACGGTGTTTACATGCAAATCCAGACTTAACTGTCAGAGTGGTTCTGTGGAGAGGGGATATTGAGGTGATTGCTCTAAATATGATTTACAAGTTACCCCTATAGTGTGCGTCTCAAAGGCAAATATTGTCCTGAGTCGCCCCAAACACTTTAGTCCCTATTACGAAAAAGCGATAAATTATTTTTTTTCTTTTTTATCGAGGTGGTATTCACTTACCGCACATTGAGCCTCACATCTGGTATTCATTAGGATGGAAAAGCAGAACGTAGAAAAGACCTCTGGCAGGGAAGCCAGTTGACAGATGCCGAACAACACCAAGGCTGCTGCCACAGTTTAGTTATCAGGGGAGAAATAACCTCAGTTCTCACCATTACCTGGCTTTTCTGGCCGGGCTTTTGTTAAGCTAATGAGGGCAGCGGCAGAGACGGCGTGGTGATGGCCTCAGGGAGAGATAAAAGCCTGCTATGATACCAGAGGAGATATCGACAATACTTAAATATTTAAGACCCTATGTTCAAGTAGAATGTAGTATCAAAAGAGTATTGAGCTGTGGACAGACTATAGAGATACAATTAGAACTCCTCAGATATTTCAGATTAGCCCCCCCAAAATACAATAAAATAAAAAAGCAGATCAAGAAGAAATATCCCTTGAGCTGTTTTTTGGTTTTCTTTTTTCTTTTCTTGTTTTCCTGTTGGTAGAAAGCACGATAAGAGATAAAACAGAAGGCTCCATTTTCTGCCTTCTGTTGAATCCATCTTTCTGCACCACATTTATACTTTGGGTTTGTTTTGAATTCATTTCTGACTTCGCCAGAGAGAAAATAGTACAAATGTTGTCCTCCATACCAAGGAAGTCTGTCATGGTCTGGGCACGATATTTGTGAACTTCTCAAACGAGTCTTCAGAATAACTTTTTAGAGGCTGAAACATGTTAACCATCCAGTGCCACATCATTTAGAAGAGAGGATGTTTGATCCTAGCCAAAGCCCCCATCTGGCCATCTCAATCTGGACATCCAATTATCTCCAAGTTCAATTAGCTGAATAATGCAGTACTTTTCATCCTGGGTTAGTGGAAGCTAGCAAGCTAATGCCCTGCTAGTCTCAAGTGTTCAGTCTGTACTCCCTCTGAGAATGGAGTGGAAGCGATGAAATTGGGCTAATTTGGAGGGATAATATTATCAAAGTTACATGGCAGGCACTCCACCATTGGCTCAGTACAAATTGATATGTAATGGATAGTTAGATTGCTTCAAACCTTCAATGCTCTGTGGAAATTTGGGCTCTGAAGCAGAATGTTTGGACAAGTTGCGTTGGGGTGGTTACCCATAATTATAATTACCCATAAATATCTGTGTTTTCTATCATGGTCTTTGATTATTTGCCAATCCACCCCACTCAAGCATCGAACACATTGAATTAATTTATGTGGAGAAGTTTCACTTTTACGTCCATTCATTATAAACCGAGGCCCACATGGGTAATGCAAAGTTTCCCCCATCCCTGTTCCTGACAGTGACGGCTCATTACTTTAATTTTGGATTCTCCAGCATACTACTGTGGGCGATGCTTGCCTGAGTGTTACCGCTCTCCAGACCCTGGAACAGAATGCTGAAAGAACCGAGCCACAGCCTGGTCCTGTCATGTATGTCAGGAAAAACTCTGAACAACCAAGCAATCTGTCACGGTGGCATGGTGTCTGTCACACATACACCATGACCTGACGGGGAGACATTTTCTAACTGAAGAACTGTCAACACGCCCCACGGACAAACCATTTCCTTGAGAATACACAGGAACATAAACACGCATATGCAACATATATTTGTACTGCATATATGCATATATAGCGCTCTAATTAAATGCATAATTGATGCATTTAATTAATTTCCAATCTTGCATTCCTTGTGTTAATATAGACAAAACTCAAAACTATACTATGCTGTGTGCCTTTTGCCTTCGTTCAACCCCACAATATTTGGAGAAAAATAGGGAGTTCACTACTGCTGGCTTTGCCTAAGAAGACATGCTTGTTTTTCTCCATAAACTTCACCTACTCCCCAGTTTCGATCAGCTGTAATGAGAGCGTTTGTCTTGCGGCGGGGACGACAACTGGCTTATCGCTGTTCCCCGTTAGAACATCTTATCGGCCTGGGCTGCATCAGTTATAGCTCTCACAAAGCTGCCTCGCAAAGCTGCCTCGCAAAGCTGTCTCTGCCGCGCAAAGCTGCCTCTGCCTCACAAAGCTGCCTCTGCCTCGCAAAGCTGCCTCTGCCTCGCAAAGCTGCCTCTAACTCGCAAAGCTGCCTCTGCCTCGCAAAGCTGCCTCTGCCTCGCAAAGCTGCCTCTGCCTCGCAAAGCTGCCTCTGCCTCGCAAAGCTGCCTCTGCCTCACAAAGCTGCCTCTGCTCCTCAGGCCTGTCCTCCTCTCACCTGGACGGGCTGTTGAGGTGAAGTAGCGGGGCTCTACTAGCTTGGCTGGCTCGTTTTGTGTTTGTGTGGGTGTGTGGGTGTGTGGGGGTGTATGGGTGGGTGGAGGGATTGATGAGGGAGGACAGTGTTTGGTGAGGACATTTCCAGAGTACACTGTGTTTGTGTCTTGGTCCTGAGCACGTCCACTTGTGTTTCAGTCTCATTACTGATCTCGCTCTGTCTCTCAGTTCCAGTGGGGGAGATCATCAGGAAACACCGGGATTCATTAACCGCTCTGTCTCGCTCTCTCCGTGAAAACTGCCCTGTCACTGCTCTCATCTGATCTGCAGATAATTGGATAGTTCCTTATCTTTAGGCCTTGTGACCCTCTCACTCTGCACCCCCCTTTTTCCCACTGGCCTCATCACAGTCCCAGTCCTTCAACCCTCCTTCCCAGAACCCCCCTCTCTCTCCGCCCTGGTCGAGGGGGAGGCCGAGGGAGTTTGGGGGGTTAATGAGTTCTCCTGCTTCAGTGAGTCTCATAAGAACTTTTAGAGGGCATTAGGTGGTCGTGTGTGTGTGTGGCAGAGAGAACAGGAGAGCAACTTTATAACAGGGATCCTTTGAACCACCAGCACAGTGTCCTGATGAATCCTGACGAGAGACTGCAGCACTTCTTTAGCGCTGTAGAAAATGGATGTTACATGAGCAGCTAGCAGTGATGTAATCGCTGTTCCAAAGTCCTGATGTGGATCCAAGTTGCTCTGTAGGCATAGTAACCACATCGCCAGGTCAAGGAGTCGTCTTTACGACCAAGTAACAGGCAGAGAATTCTCAGGGGGCGCCTTCAGCGGTAACTTCTAATGAAAGCTTTTTTTCGGGGGGCCTTCTCCATTGACCAGCCATGGTTTGGCTAGCATGGATGCTACAACCACAGGCTTTGTGTGCCAAATAGGGGTGGGGTTGTTCATCTAAATGAAGGGGAGGCCTTTATGAAGTGTAGGGCCCATGTAGGGGACAGAGGGACAGCATTAATCTTAAAGTTCAAGCCTATAGCTGTCACGGTGTCCCCCCAGGAGGGTGGGAGTCACACACAGAGCGAGGGACAATGTGGCAGTGTTCAAGCCAGGGGGAGAAACCGTGCAGCCAGGAAGAACGAGAGTCTTCCTGCTCCTAAACTGCCACAGTTTTCTCTTTCCTTCCCCGCGTCGCTACTGTCCTGTTCTCGTTGTTCCAGTCTTAACTCCTCCCTCATCACGTTTTACGTTCCCTCACTCCTCACACACACACACACACACACACACACACACTACCCTTCGCCCTTTGTTCATCTTCCTTAACTCTCACCCTCGCTCCTCCTCCAACTCCTCTTCCCCCGCTGTGATTTAGTTACGGTGGCGATGTGATGGCGTTCGCTTGCGGGGAGGATCACCTCCAGAGAGCCAGGGATTACTCCTGGCTTTCATTACATCAAAATTCCATTTATTTCCCGTCTTTCCCAGGTTCACTGCTCCTGCAGTAATACAATTAAGATCCATAAGCTTTTCCCAGAAAGAAAGGGTCTGCGAGAGGGATTGTTCCACGCTTCAGTGAAGTTGGGAAAGCCGTGCACGAAGGTGGATGGATGGATGGAGGGCGGGGTGGAGAAGGGAAGGGGATGTCAGTCATCCATCACTCTCCCTCTCCGTCTTTCTCTTTCTGTCATTCTCTTTGTCTCTCTCTCCCTTCCTCTTCCCATATTTTATATATTAATCTTTTTTCTTTTTTCTTTTATCTTTTATCTTTCATCTCTCTCTCTCTCTCTCTCTTTTTTAGCATAAATAGTTTGATATGAGCTCCTCACACTGTCTCTCCCATGCTGGTATGCATCCATAACATATAAATGTTGCATTCAAGTTTATACTCCTTTAGTGTTTCCAATGGCCCTTGATATTAAAGACAGATATATTGTGCTCTTCCAAGTGTGGACACCAATACTAAAACTATAGTTAATTAAATTAATGTATTCCGTGTGTGTGTGTGCAGTCGTTACATAGTTTGCATGTGTTTTTAGAGTGAGGCAGTTGTGTGTAAGTGAGATATCGCCAAGTATACATTGGGGCGGTTTAATGCCACGGAGGAGGTGTGTAGTTGAAGGGGAGATGAGAGGGTTTGGAGCATGGATGATGAGCCAAGCTCACTCAGTCATGCGAGAGGGAGAGGAAGAGGAAGAGGCAGAGAGAGGAAGAGGCAGAGAGAGGAAGAGGCAGAGAGAGGAAGAGGCAGAGAGAGGAAGAGGCAGAGAGAGGAAGAGGCAGAGAGGAAGAGGCAGAGAGGAAGAGGCAGAGAGAGAGTGAAAGGGGGAGATGGAAAGAGTGAGTTATGTCACAGTGCTTCTCTATACAATGTACCTCATTTTAACATCGTTCAGAGACGGAACAGACCAGGCTGTTACAGATAAGCTCTAACTGGTGGGCATCCACCCAGACAAAGAGCTGGTCACTTCGAATAAGTAGAATTTTCCTTATTTGGGGTTGAAACGTAGAGAATGACAAGAGAAACCAGGCTGAAGGTGATATCTGGATAAAATCCACTTAAACCCAAAGTTCTCCTTGTGAGCTCTGATTTGTTCTTGGTGGTTTTTCTTCCTCCTTGCTGACATCCTAACAGTCTTACAACGCAGCACCGTATTACATTAACAAACTGGGTTGCTCGTTGTTGGATAAGATTGCCTTTTGTTGGCGACTTTGTACATTTTGTTGTCAAATCAGGAGTGTGTGTGTGTGTGTGTGTGTGTGTGTGGAGGGGGGGGGTGATAGAAAGGCTTTCGTTTACACTTTCATAACCACGTAAAGTCTTATCAGCAAACACAATTGGATTCTCCTCAGTTCTTCCTTAGTGATACAGTTGTGTGTGTGTGTGTGTGAGAGAGAGACTCAAGCAGTGTCTTAACAGTGTGGTGCCATGGAGAATAATTGGCTTTCGCTGAAGCAATTTCTGCTGATGCAATTGAACCGGCGTGGCGTGGAGGTTAGTGGTTTATTAGACCAGAGCCCATGTGCAGATTAGGACATGCAGGTGGGGTTTCCCAGCAGGCACTGCGGCGGGACGCCCAGGGGTGTGGTAGAGAGAGAGAGGAGGACATACACTGTCAGGAGAATGCAACACACACACTCATAATATACACAAACAGAAATACAGGATTGGCCTCTCTCGAACACACACACACAAGCAAATAAACAGGATTGGTCTTTCTCTAACACACACACAAGCAAATATACAGGATTGGCCTTTCTCTAACACACACACAAGCAAATATACAGTATTGGCCTCTCTCTAACACACACACACACAAAAATCATAAGCGCACATTCTATCCTTTTCAATCCAGACCGGCAGCTCGTTTGTCACTGAACACACTATCCCTCCAGCCACCCCTGGAGAAGATGCTTGAATGATTTACCCCCTTGGCCTCGGTGCTCCAGTGGTCTGGCTGCCCCTCACATCCAGCCAGACTAACTCCTGTGTGCCTTTAGTTGTAGTGAGGGAAATCAACTGTGGCACGCAGTTGATTCCTCCGTCGGCCTGGGGCCAGCGCTCCCTCCCCCCCTCCCTCCTCCCCCCCCCTTCATCTGGACGGTCCTTTCCGATGGGGCCCCTGATCCATCAGCGCTGAATGGGCCCTGCTGTCGAAACACAACGCCGACAACAAAACCAAGAGTGGGCTTGGTTGTGGTTCATGGTACGAAGGGACAACAGCATCTTCGTCCCTGTGAGGAGGAAGAGGAGGAAGAGGAGGAAGTTTGAATGTTGAGTAAGATAACGGGGACAATGTGCTGTCGATTGTAGCGCCGTGGAGATGATGAGGCGTTAAATATTCAAACTGCTCGATTGATGCTACCGTCGCGCAAGATTTGAGGAGGGCGTCAAGTACCGACAACGTCGGAAAATGGCAGCTTCAATCTTTGTTTACGTCTAAGTCAGCTCAGTTGTGTCTCTCCCTGGCTTTCCCTCCTCCCTCCTCCCTCCCTCTCTCCCTCCCTCTATCCTTCCTTTAAGAGAGGAGGCTCT
The DNA here is from genome assembly GCF_038355195.1 of Osmerus mordax. Lineage (NCBI taxonomy): Eukaryota > Metazoa > Chordata > Actinopteri > Osmeriformes > Osmeridae > Osmerus > Osmerus mordax. The sequence continues at coordinate 9,912,628 of NC_090076.1, read as the reverse complement.
CTTGCATCCTGATTGCCGTCTGTCTCCCGACTCTAAACAATACTAATAAGCTGGGCCTCCCCACACAGGGAGCCCGTGGAGTGGAAGGAAATGACCAGGAAGCCTATGATAAATGAAGGCGTCCATAGGCTCTCCCTGTCTGAGCAGAGCAGGGCCCCCATATGACGTGCTGATTCAAATGATTGCCTAATTATAGCACCTATGATTGAAGCCGCTGCCCTTTTCTTTCTGGGCTGCCACACACTTGTCTGAGGCGTCGTGGGGATACGTAGCTCATGCTAACAGCGTGAGCGAAGCCTCCGCCAGCAGCAGGAGTGGTGAGCCGTAAACGGCGTTCTTGTCATCGGCAGACGTTGGGTGCGTGGGAATCTGAGCCTAGTGGTTAGTGTCTGTTACTCCTGTGTTAGGAATGAGCCATGTCCCAGCTCTCGTCCTCGTGGTTCTGGGTTATGGAGTGTAGATGAGCCTGGCTCATTAGCTTAGCTTGTGGAACAGTATTAGAGGACCCTACAGAGAGAAGGACCTTGCTAACCTCCTGCTAGGACTGTACAGTGCTCCTTCCTCCTCCTTCCTCTCTCTCTCTTTATGAAGCTCTATTTACATTACATTTACATTTAGTCATTTAGCAGACGCTCTTATCCATAGCGACTTACAGTAAGTACAGGGACATTCCCCCGAGGCAAGTAGGGTGAAGTGCCTTGCCCAAGGACACAATGTCAGTTTGCATGAGCGGGAATCAAACTGTCAACCTTCTGATTACTAGCCCGATTCCCTCACCGCTCAGCCACCTGACTCCCCTCTATCTTGCCAGGCAGCCAGTCAGGCAGGAGAGCTGAGGTGTGATTTTTGATGAGACAGACATCCACATGCTAGGATGTACTCCAAAGCCAAGCTACGCCGTTTTATTCTCCCTCCTGAACAAGACCTGAACCCAAACCTCCTCTCAAACAGACAATACCGAGGCAGACACCTTTTTTAGGGAGGAGGATTAAAAAGCTAGGTGTTATCTTTTAAAGCCAGATAGTTCAGGCATCTAAGCCCCTCTTACCTGGCGGGTAAAGTGTGTGTGTGTGTGTGTGTGTGTGTGTGTGTGTGTGTGTGTGTGTGTGTGTGTGTGTGTGTGTGTGTGTGTGTGTGTGTGTGTGTGTGTGTGTGTGTGTGTGTGTGTGTGTGTGTGTGTGTGTGTGTGTGTGTGTGTGTGTGTGTGTGTGTGTGTGTGTGTGTGTGTGTGTGTGTGTGTGTGTGTGTGTGTGTGTGTGTGTGTGTGTGTGTGTGTGTGTGTGTGTGTGTGTGTGTGTGTGTGTGTGTGTGTGTGTGTGTGTGTGTGTGTGTGTGTGTGTGTGTCACTGAAATATTCAAGAAGCTCACCTGGAGGGACCTGGGGCACTGATCATAACTCAACCCCCCCCCGCCCCTCCCTTACCTCTCACCCCCCACCCCCTTCTCTCTCCCCTTGGGTCAGGATTCCTTTGATGGCTGCCCAGACTAATTTGGCAGGGCTCAAACCAAGGTCCCAGCAGACCTCTGAATCCTGAATCAAAACCCAGGCCAGGAGGGGTGATCTGTGTGTGTGTGTGTGTGTCTACCAAGCCTCCCATGTTCTGAGATGTGTGCGTTTTTTGTGGGGGAGACCTGGAGAGAGAGAAAGGGGAAGGCAGGGAGGAGGGGGAAGCTCTGAAAGGACTGTTATGAAGGACGGAGCAGCCCGTGTTTTGATTTTGTTTGCTGGTAGCCGAGTGTGAAACTTTGATGAGTGATTTGCATCTCTGGACCACTGTGAAGAGACCGCTTTTGTTGCCACCACCGAAAAGCGGGACCCCGTTGCCCCCCCTCCCCTGGCCCTGCCCCTGCCCGCTCACGCCAGCCCTACACCCCCTTCCTGTCATGTTAAAGAGAGCACCTGCTGTTCTCGCTTTCATCCACCCCTCCACCACCACCCTCACCACCACCACCACCCCATACACGGGCACAAACTCCCACACAACAGATAGTCCTCCTGATCTCTCTCTTTCTCTCCATCCTCTTATTTCACCTCCCCCCTAGTATTGATAATTGGCATAGTATAACCACAAGCCTGTGTGTGTGTGTGTGAGGAGGAGTATTGTGGGACAACAGGACACGGTGTGTGTGTGTGTGGAGGCAAGGATTGGTATTCTAACGGCGGGGGTCGTCCTGGTTACGGCTAGGTGACTGGGAACCATGTGGAGGCAGGAAGCAGGAGAGCGCTCTCTGTCTCTGAGCATCAAGTTCCCCACGCTGATTAACACAGAGCCACAATGAGAGGTACACAGAGACAGCCCCCCCCCGAGGGCTGAGGGCCCTGCCCTGCTCCTCCTGCCCCTGCTCCTCCTGCCCTGCTCCTCCTGCACTGCTCCTCCTGCCCCTGCCCCTGCTCCTCCTGCCCCTGCTCCTCCTGCACTGCTCCTCCTGCCCCTCCTGCACTGCTCCTCCTGCCCCTGCCCCTGCTCCTCCTGCCCCTGCTCCTCCTGCCCCTGCCCCTGCTCCTCCTGCCCCTGCTCCTCCTGCCCGGCTCCTCCTGCCCCTGCCCCTGCTCCTCCTGCCCCTGCTCCTCCTGCCCCTGCTCCTCCTGCACTGCTCCTCCTGCTCCTCCTGCACTGCTCCTCCTGCCCTGCTCCTCCTGCCCTGCTCCTCCTGCCCCTGCTCCTCCTGCCCCTGCTCCTCCTGCCCCTGCTCCTCCTGCCCTGCTCCTCCTGCCCCTGCTCCTCCTGCCCCTGCTCCTCCTGCACTGCTCCTCCTGCCCTGCTCCTCCTGCCCTGCTCCTCCTGCCCCTGCTCCTCCTGCCCCCTCCCCCAGTCCCCCCGCCCCCTGAGCCCCACATGGCTCTGACAAGGTTAGGCAGCCAGGGCACAGGTCAGTCTGCCGCGTCTGAACTGGGGTCCGTTATACAGCTGTTCCTGGAGGCAGACATGGAGCCTGGATCTCATCTCTCCTCTGCTACGGTGGTGGAGGACGGCTGGATGACGTGAGGGGAGGAGGGAAGGAGATGTACGAGGGGAGGGGTTCATCTGGGTCTCTTCATACCTGCAGGGGGGGGAGAAGGGGGGGCACAGCGCCAGCCAAACCACTCCCCCGCCACCTCAGAAGATAAGATGTCATCAGATTACGCCTCCTAACGTTCCTCGTGTGGGACGCTTTCAGTCAGCGATGATTCATAGCCAACAACCAAAACGTTTTTTATCCTCTTTTTTATTTTCTTTCTTTGTTTTCATTCTTCCCTCTCTAATGTTCCCCGATTCAAGCGGCTTTGTGGGCCGATGGAAACCGCTTAGTCATTGTGTACATTCTTCCCCCAGTCAATGAAGATCTGTGTCGGCCTGGTGGAGGGATTAAGAGGCTGACATGATTGCTGTAACATCTCGACTCGAGCTCCCAGAGATTAGCGTCGCTGCACCGCCCGGAAACCTCTCACGCCATCCACTCACATGGCATCCGCCACCTGTCAGTCAGCCATTGGTTCAGACCAGCCGGAGGTTAATGAAGAGGTTCTAATCCGCGAATCAGAGACTTGATGAGGTTTTGTTTTGTTTGCAGTAAAACGTTGGTGAATGCATGTTTTGTTGACTGACATCGCTGGGCGGATGTGCGAACTCGGAATCGTACGTTTAAAAGGAAAAGGAGCGATGTAAACACAGGGAGACGAGGAACTCTTAGGCAACGGTGGGCCTTTTGCTCTTCCTGTCTGCTGCTTTTGCGCACACTCGTATGTGGGCTGTGTGTGTGTGTGTGTGTGTGTGTGGGGGCTGTGTGTGTGTGTTGTCTCCGATCCATCTCCACCTGGGGTTAGCCTGGCCGGATCCTCAACGGCAGCCATGTTGCTTTCATCCGAGGTATAAGCCGTCTTCTTTTCTCTTCTAATCAGTGGTCAGGAAGAAAGGAGACAAAGGAGAAGGCTTCTGGACGTTTGCCAAAACACAGAGAAGGCAGGAGGAGGAAGAGGGAGGGAGGGAGGAGAGGGAGGAGAGGGAGGAGAGGAGAAGCGTGCCAGGAGAGATGAGAGAGAGATTTTGGGATGTGTTTACCACAGTGAGCCAGCGTTGCTCATCAGTAATATCAGAAGTCATTGTATTCTATTCCCTCTAGACTCTCCAAGCGAGGCGGACGGCTGGAATTTCTGCTCTCCTGAAAATCTCCCTGTTCTATCCCCACCCTCCTCTAAACACACACCCTGTTCTATCCCCACCCTCGCGCACACACACACCGACAGACAGACAGACAGACATGGGCATAAACACACGCATGGACATACAAAGGGACACAAACGCACACACACGCACAATACGGTGACCTTCGCAGTCCCATTTTTGCTTTCAACCTGCATCCATTTGCAATTAAAATGAATTCTTTTGCTTGTCAGCAGGAAGAATTTATCCCTCGCCTTTTGTCTGGAAGGCTCGGTGGGCCTTTGCCATTGGCACAGACCCCCCTCCCTCCCCTTCCCCCTTTTCGGCCCTCCAACGCAGATTTCTGGATAATAAGCCCAACAGTCATTTGTCATGTGGTCTCGACGGCTGCATGTGCAAAGGGGGGAACCAAGCAGTGGGGTGGGCAGGCCTGGGGAGGGAATTACAAGACGCACACAGGGAGTTGATTCAAACAGACAGCATGAAGCGCCACAGGAACTATGTTTTCAATACAAGGCTTGTTTTTTAGGAGTGATTGTCCTACTCTGTGGAGTCCATCAGTCACTGGATCAGCCACTGGTGGAATGTAATTAAGACCCACGTGTTGGACTTGGTCAGTGTGTCCACAGCCAGCTCCTTCCAGCCAAGGAGGTGGAAGTGCCCTGTGGGGGTGCCCTGTGGGGGTGCCCTGTGGGGGTCCCCTGTGGGGGTCCCCTGTGGGGGTGCCCTGTGGGGGTCCCCTGTGGGGGTCCCCTGTGGGGGTCCCCTGTGGGGGTGCCCTGTGGGGGTGCCCTGTGGGGGTGCCCTGTGGGGGTGCCCTGTGGGGGTCCCCTGTGGGGGTCCCCTGTGGGGGTGCCCTGTGGGGGTGCCCTGTGGAAAATGATCCCGGGTGATCCTTTGTTATTTTAAGATATCTGCACAAAGGATTCATGTATTATTTCTGACATTGTGAATCATTCAGCTATTTCAATTGTTAAAAAAATAAATACAGATTAACATTGTTCATAGTCTCATAATCGAATGGAGCCATGAATTTATAGCCTTTTGCCAGACAACAAAGCATAACAGAACAGACTGTACTGTTACACACACACACACACACACACACACACACACACACACACACACACACCCTGCTGTTATTAAGTGTTACTCTCAGTATGGATGTGAACAGGGTAGCACTTTGCACTCCATATTCCTCTCTCTGTCTCTGTCTCTCTCTCTCTCTCTCTCCCCCTGTCTCTGTGTCTCTCTCTCTCTCTCTTTGGGGTTCCATTCTGTACAGTACCTCGCCCCTCCTCCTCACGCCCCGTGAGTGCTAACCCCGGAGGGAGTCCTGTATCTGAGGGGTGAGGGAGGGAGGGTGTGTGTGTGTGTGTGTGTGTGTAATGGACTGCCAGTAATGGCGTAATGGGACAGTTAGTTTGTGTGGAGCGGGGGGTGTATCACCACAGGGGGTTGCGAATCCGATACCCAGGAACAAAGGGGAGAGGGGGGGCCGGGGGGGGTGGAGATGGAGGGTAGCACGGGGGGTGGGGGGGGGGGTGGAGATGGAGGGTAGCGTCGGGGGCGGGGCTTGAGGTGGAGGGTAGCACGGGGGGGAAGGGTCAGTGTAGACTGATATCATTAAAACGATGACCCTGTCAAGGAGACAGAGAGGGGGTCAGAGGGGGAGGGGGGGCGTGTCCTGGGGGTTGTGCTGGTGTGTGTGTGGGGGGGGTCAAAGGGGAGGGGGGGGGGTATCGCTATCTGAATGCTGAATTAATCAATGCGGGTTAAGTCTCAGAGCCGGATGTCACCCAGACGGCCTATCGCCGTGTGTGTGTGTGTGAGAGAGGGAGAGTAAGAGGGGGGTGATCTTAAGAGGCACAATATGTCATCTCTAATGAGGAGTAACCAAGCAGAAGGAAATGACCTCATATTGTCCCCAGAGGCACCACATGCCAAACTGCATCTTGGCAGAATACCTCCGCTCCTTCTCTCTCTCTCTCTCTCTCTCTCTCTCTCTCTCTCTCTTTGTCTCTCTCATACACACACACACAGCCACACACACACACACAGGCACCCACACAAACACACGCACACATACACCTGTTAAAACACCTGTCATAATGCAAGTACATGCCTCTGGATGTCCCTAATTTGACAAGAATCAGCTACTAAAATCCACCTCCTTCCTAACAATGAGAAGGACAATCCTGTTGAACTGACATGAGCACACCCAGTCCTGTACGATGAGCGATGATGTTTGACAGGCGATGAAGCCGTGATGGAAGCGGGCCTCTGTCCCCGCTGCCGGCCTCTGCTCGCACTCCTAATTGGCTTGCTTTCGTTCAGAGACGCTTCCCTGTGATCTGAATGGATAGTCAACCCCTAGCGTTTGTTCGCGTTGTAAACACACGCCCTCTGGGCAGACTGCATCAAAACACAATGGAGGCAAGGAGAGAGAGAGAGAGAGAGAGAGAGAGAGAGAACTACAGAGAGAGAGAGAGGATCAAATGAAAAGAAACGGAAAATGATTATGTCGTAGCGGCGCAATTGCCAAGGAGATCAATTCATATTGATTTAATTTGGAGGGAAATGCAGCGTGGAGCTGGAGCGTGGGGCGGGGGGGGGGGGGGGGGGGGGGGGAACACAGGACAAAGCTGCTGAACTGTTCCTGCAGGGGCCGGTGATGTCATCGGAGGGCAGCGTTTGATGAGGCTGGGCTGTGTCCCTCGCCAGCCATGCGCTTGATTGAAAGGCCGAGTTCACTGAGGAGAGAGGGATGGAGAAGGAGAGGAGGGGGGAGAGAGGAGAGGAGGAGGGAGGGGAGAAGGAGAGGGGGGAGAGAGGGAGAGGAGGAGGGAGGGAGGGAGAAGGAGAGGAGGAGGGAGGGAGGGAGAAGGAGAGGAGGAGGGAGGGAGGGAGAAGGAGAGGAGGAGGGAGAAGGAGAGGAGGAGGGAGAAGGAGAGGAGGAGGGAGAGAGGGAGAGGAGGGAGAAGGAGAGGAGGGGGGAGGGAGAAGGAGAGGAGGGGGGACAGGAGACAGCCAGAATGTCTGAACTTCGGAGACCAAATTTCACGAACGAGGATAAAGAGCAGATTTCCAGCTTTACTGTGGCCCTCCTTTCTTCCCCTGTGCTCTACTCTGTTTCTAGTTTTTTTTATTGGTGAGAGAGGGGGGCTTGGTTCCAGCGCTAAGCTCCTTTGTTGCCCTGTAATACCCTGCTTACGTAAGCTGGAGCAAGGGGAGAACTCTGGAAAGATGGGGCAGGGATTTGGGAGGTCTGCAGGGCTGCCAGTCCTCTTCTGAGGGAAAGAGCCTTTGCTTTTGAGAATGACAGTTTAACAACAGGATCACGTGAGGCCACAGAGGCCC
>NC_090076.1:9842305-9904926 GCF_038355195.1 Osmerus mordax | reverse complement strand
ATGTTTGAAAGGGGAAATCCATCATTCGTCGTGTGTGAGTGTGTGTGTGTGTGTGTGTGAGTGTGTGTGTCCAGATCTCCACTGGGCCGGCAGCAGCGCAGGCCTGTAGATTAATCGCCTGCAGCTGGTTGCAGCGCTGAGTTTGCCAGGAGACCCACCAAATTAAAAAAGCCTTTACGGAGTCATCGAACGCCAGCCGTCCAGGCTGGGGGGCTTCAGAACTGGGGGGGGGGGCCATACATCACTGTTGTAGACCCCCGACACACACACACATGCACACTCTCACACACACCTTCTCATGTCTCCCCTGGGGTCCTATGACTGAACAGCAAAACTGGAGAACAATGGTTTTTAGTTTTGCTCCACCGCTGTCTGCTGGCCTGGGGGAATGGCAGACGGAGGAGAGAGAGATGAACAGGATGTAAAAGTGTAGAACATATTGGCAGAGTGACAGGCTTGATGCTTGTAGGAGAGGCCAAGAACCTAGTCCAGAGTTTAACCCCACGCCAACGTACACCACAAACTTCCACATGGCTTAAAGCCAGCAGTAAAGGACTTCCTGAGTCCTGCTGTGTGTTTGTTCTACTGGGTCCTAGAAACCATCCATTCAAAGGACCCAAAACCATTAAATAATCAATATTCTCACATATTCCCAGCCTGGTTCACTGGTTAGTGGAGCTCACATCAGTTTTTCCCAAGTGGAACTGCTGATGTAAGCGTTAAGGTTAGTGGGGTTGAGCCGGGCCTAGTGTTAAGTGTGGAAGTGAAGGGTAGTTGTTTTAACAGCCTGGGCCGCGCTGTCTGCAGGGCTTAACACCCAGACATGAGACACTCACCTTGATCCTAGAGATAAGCCCCGGCAGGATATGTGGCTGCAATGCAGTGTCGGATCTGATGCAGCCTCGGCACCAGAGAGGTAACAGTGACAGGAGAGAGGAGGGGGGAGATTGAGAGACAGGAGAGATAGAGGGAAAGAGGATAGATGGGGGAGGGAGGGGAGGGAAGTTAGCTAAACATCACTTAACTCTGCTTTTAAAATAGCTCTTTGTCCCTCTCTCTCTACCGCCCGTCTGTCTCTCTCTTTCAATGGCGCTGCACCCCTTCTCTCTCCCCCGTCTCTCTCCGTCCACGCGAGCGGGACCGATCTGAGGTTTCCATTGGCAACCGCTGCACGGCCGGTGTCTCATCTCTCGGTGTTGGAGAGGATGATAAGGAGGGAGGGGAGGGCGAGAGGAGGGCGGGAGGGAGGAGGGAGGGAGGGAGGGAGGGAGGGAGGGAGGGAGGGAGGGCGAGAGGAGGGCGGGAGGGAGGGAGGGAGGGAGGGAGGGAGGGAGGGCGGAGGGAGGGCGGGAGGGAGGGAGGGAGAGAGGGCGGGAGGGCGGGAGGGAGGGAGGGAGGGAGGGGAGGGAGGGGGGAGGGGCGGGAGGGAGGGAGGGAGGGAGGGAGGGAGGGCGGGCGGGAGGGAGCATGGAATGAGTTCAAAATGATGCCAACAGGTTGCCAAGTATCCCGCCTGTGTATCTGTCTGCAAGTGGAGCAACCTGAGAACATCATGAGGTTAGCATGCTTGGAGGACTGACCGTATCCCACGCTGCCCCTCTCTCTCTGTCAGGACCGTGTGTACTGGACGGACCTGGAGGATGAGGCCATCTACAGCGCCAACCGCCTGACGGGTCAGGACGTGTCCAGACTGGCCGAGCACCTCAACAACCCTCTGGATGTGGTGGTGTTCCACGAGCTCAGACAGCCTAAAGGTCTCACACACACACACAAACACACACAAGTGAACACACACACACAGCACACACTCACTTGCTAGCAGCAAACCTGCCTCTTTTTGGCATGCTTATCTTATCTTTTCTTTCTTTTTTGTTGTTGCCAGGAATAAATTGGTTGACTGTGTGTCAATACTCATACTATATACATCTCTGGTTGCTCAGAATTCTGTGTTAGTCTGTGTGTGTGTGTGTGTGTGTTTGGGTGTGTGTGTGTGTTCTCCTTTGTTCCCTCCTCAGTCTGCTCATAGCGTGGTCTGTGCCAGTAGAGGAGCTAATTGAACTCCCTCATTAATAAATCAGCGGTTCTGCTGAAAGATAAATCAAAGAATTAAACATGTTTGTCTCCAAAATGCCAACAAGAGCAGGGAAAAAAATAAGTAGGGCTCAATGAGGGAACATTTGAATTAACTTTTGCTCTCTCTCTCTCTCTCTCTCTCTTGTGCTGTCATCTCTTGTCTCTGGTTGAAATATTCATTATAGTTCTTCTACCGCTGCAGAATGTATTTCAAGAGTTTCTCTCTCTCTCTCTCTCTCTCTCTCTCTCTCTCTCTCTCTCTCTCTCCTCTCTCTCTCTCTCTCTCTCTCCGTCTCTCCCTCTCTCTCTGTCTCTCTGTCTCTCTGTCTCTCTCTTTATCTCTGTCCTTGTCTTCCTGTCTTCCTTTTGTCCCACAGTTCACAGCTGTTAACAGTAACCAGTAATGAGAGAATCGTCGATGAACACCTCATTACTCCTCCACAGTTCCATTCAAACTGTTCCGTTTTTGTGATCATTTTCAGAGATAACATTTCACTCTGCTACTTTTAACTTTTACACATTTTTTCAGGAAGAGATTCTTCTTTTCTCTTTTCAGACTTTGTGTCTACAACCCCCCCCCCCCCCACACACACACACACACACACACACACACACCCCTTTAGTGAGCCGAACTTTGAAGTCAAGTTTGTGCAGTACAGTAGATATTATGAAGAGATATTATATATGATGTGTGGAAGGCTCTTGCAGTTTCTCTGCATCGTTTGCAGCACCCTATACAGTAACATGTAAGCTGCCTCCCTGCCTCCCGTCAGACCTCCTGCATTTCAAACATTCTCTCTAAGTCGCTTAGGACCGGTGAGGTACAAGTTTAATCCTTGTTCACACCGTAGCTGAGGGCTGGAACAGGAGCTGGAGTTAGCTTCCGTGTAGCGTGTAGCGTGTGGTGTTCCTGTCTGTGTGGACGGCCTCATCCCTAAGCCGAGTCTCCTCTGTTTCCTGTCAGCCCCGGACGCGTGTAACCTGGGCAGTCTGCCGAACGGGGGGTGTGAGTACCTGTGCCTCAAGGCGCCCCAGATCACCGACCATTCCCCCAAGTACACCTGCGCCTGCCCCGACGACATGGAGCTGGGCCCGGACATGAGGCGCTGTGCCATGGGTAATATCTGTACCCTCCTCTTCCTCCTCCTCATCCCCCTTGTTTCGCCGTAACCCCTCCCTCCTCCTTCTCCCCCTCATAGGAGTACAGTGTCCTCTGTGCCCCTCTAACCCCATCATCTCCTCTAAGTTCCAACACACACACACACACACACACATCGTCAATAGGCTCATACAACATGGAGTGTTCAGTCAGACGTCTGTTTCTCTGACTGTGGAGACGTCAGGGCCGTGAAGGCACTTTGGAGCCTTAAGCTTCGCTGTGTTTGTTGAGATGTCTGTTGGTGTAAGCTGTGTGTTCTGGCTTCTGCTGTCAGCGTTACCAGAGCATCTTGATTTTCCAACCTCTTTCTTCTTCACGTTCTTCCCGGCAGTAAGGCCCAAGACCACCACAGCGGTTACAACCACCACCTCAGCCACGACGACCACATGGACCACCACCACCCCCAGCACCACCTCAACGCCGACCTCCACCACGACGACCACACCCGCTCCATCCACCACCACCACCACCACCAGCACCACACCCACCACCACCACCACCAGCACCACCCCAGGGCCCTCGACCACACGGCCAACCACCTCCACCACGTCGCCCCTGCCAGCGTCGCCCAGGACCACCCCTCAGTGGAGGACACCACCCTCCACCACCACCAGTGGCCCCCGGAGAACCTCCACCCTCAGCCCCCTGGCCCCCAACCTGACCCCCAACAGCATCCAGAAAGAGAACTCCAACCTTTCTCACAGAGGTAAACAGAGTTTGCGTGTGCCTTTGTGTTTGTGTCTGTGTCTCCAGGGAGACACAACAAGCCCAAAATGGTCGTCACAAGGATAGAAAGCAGCTTGTTAACTTGATCTTCAGTTTGTGACAGTATAAAATGCTACTTTTGAGCACTGGGATTAGAGGCTGCGGAGAATTATAAGATTCTATTTTCATCTGAAATGTGTTCATTTACAGAACTGTGTGTGTGTCTCTGTCTCGAGTGTTTGCATTTTTAAATCATTACCATCATTTCTGCTACTGCCATATGCCATGGAAACAGCAGGGAAGGGTCACTACTGACCCACGTAAAATTCCTCTCATTCACCCCTCTTCTCCTCCCCCTCTACACCCCCTCTCCTCCCCTTCTCCTTCCCCTCTCCTCCCCCTCTCCTCTCCTCCCCCTCTCCTCTCCTCCCCCTCTCCTCCCCCTCTCCTCTCCTCCCCCTCTCCTCTCCTCCCCTCTCCTCTACCTCTCCATTCCTGGTGTGTGAGACAGACAGGTAGAGTATGTAATGATAGACTGCACCGCTCTCTACAGTATATGGTGCTATTATTCACCACGCACACACGCACACACACGCACACACACACGCACGCGTGCGCTGTCTCGCCTCATGAGAGGGGTGTGGCTCTGCTGTCTCCGCTAACACATGACAGAAGAGCCATCGTCCTCGTCCCTCATCACTCATCCTGCCTCCTGACAGCTTCTCTCTCTCCTTCTCTCTTTCTACCTCTCTCTCCATTTCTCTCTCTCTCTGTCTCTCTCTCTCAGACTCACTCTCTACCTCTCTCTCTCTCCATTTGTCTCTTTCTCTCTCTCTCTGTCTCTCTCTCTCAGACTCTCTCTGTCTGCCCTTCCCCCTTTGTTCCAATTAAGCTTCATTGGCATGACATCAAATCATTCTTTGAATGCGTTGCCAGATCCATCTAGAGATCAACAAAGAGAAAAAAGAGCAACAATGAAAGGCGTGTTTGTGTCTCTCTTGGGAAGACCTGCTGAATCTGGTTGTGGACAGCAAAGAATAGCAGGGTAGATAAACAAGTCACTGTACTCGTACTGGTCTTCCAGCGATTTAGTGAAAATCAATGTTTCAGCTTACAATGCTTTCATCGGGTTCTTACATTTACATTTACATTTAGTCATTTAGCAGACGCTCTTATCCAGAGCGACTTACAGTAAGTACAGGGACATTCCCCCGAGGCAAGTAGGGTGAAGTGCCTTGCCCAAGGACACAACGTCAGTTGGCATGACCGGGAATCGAACTGGCAACCTTCGGATTACTAGTCCGACTCCCTCACCGCTCAGCCACCTGAACCCCCTAACCCTAACCCTAACCCTAACTTCTTGTAAGCTTTCAGTGGATAAAAACATAGTTAAGCAAGTACTAACTGTCAGCAATGTGTGTGCGTGACTGTATGAGTGTGTATGTGTGTGAGTGTGTGAGAGAGTGTGTGAGAGACGTGTGTATGTGCATGTTCACGTTTCACCACATCAGGTGCTGCAGCGCCCTCGTCAGGTCAGTCAGGGTAGGACGGCCTCTGGACTTTCAGCAGCGATGTTGTTGTTTATGGAGAGCACAGAGAGACAATGGTTTGTCCATTAGAGAGAAGATAAGAAGAGTCAAAACGGTGAGAATGATAAATGTGCTGTGCAGGAAGTCACCCGTCCAGTAATCACTCCGAGAGAGAGAGAGAGAGAGAGAGAGCGAGAGAGAGAGACGGACGGAAGTTTTGAGGAGGGAAGACTTGATGGTGACTGGAGAGGGGGAGGATGGAGAGGGGGAGGGGGAGAGGGGAGGGGGAGAAGGAGGGCTGATGGGAGACGGAGGACTGGATAGATGTGGGAGGAAGTTGCTGCCTCGGTGAGCATCGTCACACAGCGGTGTCTAACCCTTGACGAGCCGCAAAAACATGTTGTGATGTTCAGAGAATTGGAAAGCCTTCTCACCGCTGCGCTAACACGCTGTTGTGGGCGGGGGGAAACTGGGACACGGCTCAAGTTTCTAACCCACGATCCCCGGTGTCGTTCCGACTTGGTGCACATCGGCGGGTTCGCCGACATCAGCTGTTCCGCTTTACAACAGAGCGGAGGAAAGAGCGTGCGCAGCGCTAAAAAAGATGGAAGCCCGACCACAGTCAGTAAGCAGCTGCCATAGTAACACCTGCTCAGTCAGCCAGCCAGTCACGACCTGCGCCCTCTTAAAAGCCGTGAACGACCCTCTTTTCAGCTTCTCTCGCTCCCGACACACGTTCATCTAAACTCTAAAGAACCGTAGGCCCTGTCCTTTCAGAAAAAAAAGGTTTTAGTAAGATTGTTTTAATCCCCTTTTGAGTATCAGGGCTCATTGGTGTCACTCATGCTTTAGGATTCTTTTTCACTCCACGTTTTGCTGAGTCGGGAACTCCTCAACTTTGTATTGACAGGAAAATGTGTGTGTGCAGTATATACGTGTGTAGACATAGTCCGTATTTTTTTGTGTACATGTGTGTGTGTGACAACGCCAGTGGCAAGTCTTTCCGTATCTGCGGGAGGCTATCGGTGTGGGAAGCTCAGTGTCTGAGCCGCTGCTGTTGATCTCGCAGACAAGACTCCATTACAGCGCGCTAATTACAGTGCTGCTAATGGCCAGCCGCACCTAATGGGAGGGGACTGAGTCAGGATTTATTACTGGGGAATGAACAGGAGATGCAGACAACCTGGAGAGAGGTTGTGGGGGGGGGGAGACGGCAGGGTGGGGGGGGTGTATGCTGACAGGGCCGATGAGAAACCTAATTATTTTTGGTTCATTTGTCCAATGTTTGTCCTCTCTCTCTCTCTCTCTCTCTCTCTCTCTCTCTCTCTCTCTCTCTCTCTCTCTCTCTCTCTCTCTCAGCCGGCAGTGAACACTACCTGCTGGGTAACAACATCACGGTGGCTGTTCTGGGTATCGTCATCCCCATAGGTGAGTAACGTCCGTCTCCTCGCTTGACCTCCTGACCGCTTCAGCTTCCTCTCTGCTTCTGTCTCGTTTATCCCTGCACGCAAGTGTGTGTGTGTTGGTGTGTGTGTGTGCATGTTTGTGTCTATGAGGGAGTTTTTGTGTGTGTGTGTGTCACGTTTTTCCAAGCCCCTGTCCCTCCCCCCTACCTCCTCACCCTGTCCCTCCTCACCTACCTCCTCAACCCTAACCCTGCTCTAGAACCATCAGACGCACGCGGTGACTGCAGAACCTTCCTGAAAAGTGCCTCAGCTCTCACACAGCCTGATGAGTCTCACTAGACTGCAAACCAGCTTAGTGGGTTAACGACCTTCAGCTGGATAATTGAGAGATCCCATGTCCTGGTTCATTAAAGGCATCCCATGTGTTAATCCTGCGTCCACCGCCCACCCCCCTCTTTCCCAAACGACTCCTCCTTAAAATCCCTCCTTTCAACATTCTTGAAGCTGCGGTGCTCATTTGGAGAGCTATGTTCATTCCCACAAAAGCCTGGTTTCCTTAAATGGGGTGTTTATAGCAGAAGTGGTGATGGTGGGGGCTAGAGCCCAATCATAGAGGGGTCTCTTCCCCCCTCCCCCCCTCCCCCCTCCCCTCTAACAAAAGAGCAATTAGACAAGACTTCCATGGGGAGACTTCCACACGCCAGCTGATAGGAAAATAAGGAATGGGAACTCCAGTCCTCGCCAGACACAGCTTATCTCCCCGCCCGCCTGCCCGCCCTATATCCTTTATCCTTCACTCCCTCCCTCCCCCTTCTCTCCTTCCCTACCCCTCTGCCCCCTTCCTTTCTCTCCCCCCTCCCCTCCCCTCCCTTCCTTTCCTCCCTTCTCATCTCCCTCTTCCTCCATCCATGTTGTTCCCAGGAACACCCTGTTTGAATGCTCTGTGTGAAATCATAAGAACTGTGTGTGTGTGTGTTGACCTTCAGGGGGCATGTGTGTGTCTGCAGGGGTGGGGCGGTTTTCCATTTGAGTATGGCGTGAAATTAGTGCCAGGAGAGCGAGCTCTGTAAAAACGATTTGTAACTTGCAAAAAAGATTTGTGTCTCTGTAGAAAATGATTTGTGTACTTGCAAAAAAAGGTTTTGTGTCTCCGTAGAAGAAGGCTAGATTTGTGTACTTGCATAAAAGATTTGTAACTTGCAAAAAAGATTTGTGTACTTGTAAAAAAAAAAGTTTTGTGTCTCCGTAGAAGAAAAAGATTTGTGTACTTGTAAAAAAAAAATTTGTGTCTCCCTAGAAGAAGGCGGGAACAATGCTCCCAAAACCATCTAAGCCAATCAAATATAGCCATTTCTGTGTCTAGTATCATTGGACATTTTCGTCTGTATCACACAAAGAACGTCAGCGAATAAGAACAAAACTAGAATGCTGATGATTTCAATGACGAGTCATTTGGTAAGTAGTTCAAAATATCCATGGGCATGTACCTTTAATGCAACATTTAAAGATTATTCGGTTAGCACACTCTTAACAGTATAAATTAATGGATAAGAGTCGTAGTAAGATGAATAGTTTTTTAATGTAAATATGTATACGGATATTTAATTAGACGATCAGTCATTAAACCTAGCATTAGTTGGACAATGTGCAGCTAAATTGCAGCCGGTAAGCATCATACTAAGCGTTCACAACTTTACATGTTTTTTAATGTTGGTGTATTCGCCATGCTAAACTAAACATGAGCTGGACACACTGGATAGATCTCAAATGTTGGCTGGGAAAGTTAAGCGCATAAATTACAAATATATGGATCTTTCACTCTAGAGTGTATTATTTACTGCCAGCTTTCATTTCGAATGAAAACCATTAACTATATTGAGTGATTTCGCGGCAGTTCCCTGCCATTTAGCTGCACATTGTCCAACTAATGCTAGGTTTAATGACTGGTCGTCTAATTAAATCTCCGAATACATATTTACATCAAAAAACTATTCAACTTACTACGACTCTTATCCATTAATTTATACTGTTAAGAGTGTGCTAACCGAATAATCTTTAAATGTTGCATTAAAGGTATATGCACATGGATATTTTGAACTACTTACCAAATGACTCGCCATTGAAATCATCAGCATTCTAGTTTTGTTCTTATTCTCTGACGTTCTTTGTGTGATAGACAGACGAAAATGTCCAATGATACTAGACACAGAAATGGCTATATTTGATTGGCTTAGATGGTTTTGGGAGCATTGTTCCCGCCTTCTTCTACGGAGACACAAAACTTTTTTTTACAAGTACACAAATCCTTTTCTTCTACGGAGACACAACTTTTTTTTACAAGTACACAAATCTTTTTCTTCTACGGAGACACAAAACTTTTTTTTACAAGTACACAAATCTTTTTCTTCTACGGAGACACAAAACTTTTTTTACAAGTACACAAATCTTTTTTGCAAGTTACAAATCTTTTTTCCAAGTACACAAATCTTTTTCTTCTACGGAGACACAAAACTTTTTTTTACAAGTACACAAATCTTTTTCTTCTACGGAGACACAAAACTTTTTTTTACAAGTACACAAATCTTTTTTGCAAGTTACAAATCTTTTTTGCAAGTACACAAATCTTTTTCTTCTACGGAGACACAACTTATTTTTACAAGTACACAAATCTTTTTTTTCTACGGAGACACAAAACTTTTTTTTACAAGTACACAAATCTTTTTCTTCTACGGAGACACAAAACTTTTTTTACAAGTACACAAATCTTTTTTGCAAGTTACAAATCTTTTTTCCAAGTACACAAATCTTTTTCTTCTACGGAGACACAAAACTTTTTTTTACAAGTACACAAATCTTTTTCTTCTACGGAGACACAAAACTTTTTTTTACAAGTACACAAATCTTTTTTGCAAGTTACAAATCTTTTTTGCAAGTACACGAATCTTTTTCTTCTACGGAGACACAACTTATTTTTACAAGTACACAAATCTTTTTTTTCTACGGAGACACAAAACTTTTTTTTACAAGTACACAAATCTTTTTCTTCTACGGAGACACAAAACTTTTTTTTACAAGTACACAAATCTTTTTTGCAAGTTACAAAACTTTTTTTTACAAGTACACAAATCTTTTTCTTCTACGGAGACACAAAACTTTTTTTTACAAGTACACAAATCTTTTTCTTCTACGGAGACACAAAACTTTTTTTTACAAGTACACAAATCATTTTCTACAGAGACACAAATCTTTTTTGCAAGTTACAAATCGTTTTTACAGAGCTCGCTCTCCTGGCACTAATTTCACGCCATATTTGAGGGGGAAAGACGAGAGTGTGTGTGTGTGTGTTCAAGCTCCGCTCCGTGTCCCCTGGCTGTGTTAACGCTCCCGCCGTGTGTGTGTGTGTGTGTGTGTGTGTGTGTGTGTTAAACACATGCAGTTCCTATCCTTGCCACAGTGGTGATCGGCCTGCTGTGCTCTGGAGGATACCTGGTGTGGAGGAACTGGCGCCGGAAGAACACCAAGAGCATGAACTTCGACAACCCCGTGTACCGTAAGACCACCGAGGACGACGACGACGAGATCCACATCGGCCGCAGCGACGCGGTCGGCCACGTTTACCCCGCTGTGAGTGGCGGCTCCCACCAGCCATTCATCGCCCTGCCTCTGGGGGGCGGGATGACCGACAGCAACTCCCATTGGTACTCTGGGGCGCCGATGCTCTCCAGCGGCAAATGAGAGGAGGGGGGCGGGGCGTGGGGGGCGGGGGGTGCAGAGAGAAGCCCCCCTCCTCTCCTAAAGCAAGCCCGTATTGGGGAACAGAACAGGGTTTCACGTAAACACATCCACGTAGAGCACGCTTTCACGCGTCGCCATCGATCGAAAACCATAGTCCTCATCGAACGCGCGCATACACACACAGAATCCTGTGTACCAACATTCCATCCATACGTCACACATTCGTTCCATGTTTTTCACGGGTCATTTGCTGTTTTGATTGGTTCTGTTCTGGTTCTGTAAGGAAGTGCAGAGTTGAGATGTAGCTTTATCCCCTCCCCTCAAGGCCATGTGACAGGAACTTCTGAGCTCTGATTGGTTCTCCCTTCCCAGTTATAACAAACCCAAGCACCTTATTGGACAGGACAATCTTTTTATTCCTCGTAGGTAGGATAACCTAGCTTGCTGATTCGTGGTGTGTGTCTGTAAAAGGGTGATGTAGAAGGATCCAAAAATATTTGGTTGTGTAGCCAGATCAAGAGGGGTTAATGATTATGTGATTATGATGATTAATATAGGAGATGAGAAGTAAAGGATGCTGGGAGTTTCTGGCATTGCACGCACACACACACACACACACACACGCCTGGTACTGTATTAAATATTCTAGGTCAGATACGTGGTGCTGGAGGACAGTTTTCTCTAGTCACCTTCACCCTGTCTTCATCTATCCTCCACCTCTCTCTTTCACCTCCTCTGCTTTACCCCCCTGCTGTTTTCCTTCTCTGCTCCCTGCCAATCCCCCCGGCCCCCTCCCGTCCTCTCTACCCCCCCTCCCCTCCCCTCCTCTCCTCCTCTGGGCTAGCTGTATGCATGGTGTCTCAGATGAAGACATCAGTGTGTCCTGAGGTGGATCAGGCGTCTGTAAGCCTACTCTGCATTCCTCCCATCGCAGCCAGATCAGCATACCGAGGATGGAGGGAGGAGGAGCAGTGGAATCTGCATAAAACAAAATATTTGCTCTCTTTCTCTCTCCCTCCCTCTGTCTCTCTCTTTATTCTCTCTTCTTATCTGTCTTCCTCTTTCTATCCCTCAGCCTTTCTGTCTTCCTCAGTAATGCCCTTGCTGTCTCCCTACTATGCACACACACACACACACGCAGACACACACACACACACACGCAGACACACACACACACGCAGACACACACACACACCCCCTCAGTGTGGTTGGTAACTGTGTTCTATCTGCTCTCTGCAGCGGGTGGCTCTCAGTCTGGAAGATGATGGATTCCCCTGAGGGGCACACCATGCCCCCGTCTCATCTCCTGCCCCCCTGTCCCCTGCCCCCCTCCCCACACACCCCCTGGACTCCACTCGGCAGCGGAGGTGGAGGAGGGAGGGTGAGGGTGCTGTTTTAACCCTCCCTCCTCCAACATGGACAAGGGGTACCTAGTTACTCATGTCTGTCAGACATGACTATCTCTTCTTTCTAGTTAGTACAGTAACGTCTAGATAAATACTAGTCACTACCACCTAAAAACTAGTAACTACTACCTAAATACTACTAAGTCACTACTAGCGAAATACTAGTACCTTCTAGCTAAATACATGTAACTACTAGCTAAATACTGACGCCTCTACTGTACTGGTACCACTACTAGTCCTTGTGCTCCCCCTGTAGTCTTGTGTTTATCCCCGAGCCAGCTAGTCTCCTGTTTACCGCTGAGCCAGCTAGTCTCCTGTTTACCGCTGAGCCAGTCACAGTGGGGACTGCTGCTAAATAAGGACTAACCTTACCGCCGTAAACCTCCTTCCCATTTGGAGGCTAGACCCTCCCGGCTTCTTGCTGTGGCGTCACAGGAGTTAGCTGGATTTCCATATTTTTGTGACCGTTTCTATTTATTTATTGTTTTGTTTTGTTAATATGAAAAGCCGTATCGGACGTGTGTGTGTGTGTGTGTGTGTGTGTGGGGGGGGGGGGGGTGGAGGAGGGAGAGGGGGGTGGAGGAAGGGGGGGGGGTGGAGGTATTTGGAGTCGGAGGTGCAGGAGTTGACAGAGAAAGGCGCCACAGGGAGGAACAGCGGGGCAGAACCGGGGAGAGAGGGGAATGTGGGTAATCCGCTCAGCTTGCGTTAGAGGTGCACTCACAGTTAGTTGTTGAAGTGTGTGTGTGTGTGTGTGTTGGGGCTGCTCAGCCACAAAGCTGCTGGTCTGGCTGTGTGTGTGTGTGTGTGTGTGTGTGTGTGTGTGTGTGTGTGTGTGTGTGTGTGTGTGTGTGTGTGTGTGTGTGTGTGTGTGTGTGTGTGTGTGTGTGTGTGTGTGTGTGTGTGTGTGTGTGTGTGTGTGTGTGTGTGTGTGTGTGTGTGTGTGTGTGTGTGTGTGTGTGTGTGTGTGTGTGTGTGTGTGTGTGTGTGTGTGTGTGTGTGTGTGTGTGTGTGTGTGTGTGTGTGTGTGTGTGTGTGTGTGTGTGTGTGTGTGTGTGTGTGTGTGTGTGTGTGTGTGTGTGTGTGTGTGTGTGTGTGTGTGTGTGTGTGTGTGTGTGTGTGTGTGTGTGTGTGTGTGTGTGTGTGTGTGTGTGTGTGTGTGTGTGTGTGTGTGTGTGTGTGTGTGTGTGTGTGTGTGTGTGTGTGTGTGTGTGTGTGTGTGTGTGTGTGTGTGTGTGTGTGTGTGTGTGTGTGTGTGTGTGTGTGTGTGTGTGTGTGTGTGTGTGTGTGTGTGTGTGTGTGTGTGTGTGTGTGTGTGTGTGTGTGTGTGTGTGTGTGTGTGTGTGTGTGTGTGTGTGTGTGTGTGTGTGTGTGTGTGTGTGTGTGTGTGTGTGTGTGTGTGTGTGTGTGTGTGTGTGTGTGTGTGTGTGTGTGTGTGTGTGTGTGTGTGTGTGTGTGTGTGTGTGTGTGTGTGTGTGTGTGTGTGTGTGTGTGTGTGTGTGTGTGTGTGTGTGTGTGTGTGTGTGTGTGTGTGTGTGTGTGTGTGTGTGTGTGTGTGTGTGTGTGTGTGTGTGTGTGTGTGTGTGTGTGTGTGTGTGTGTGTGTGTGTGTGTGTGTGTGTGTGTGTGTGTGTGTGTGTGTGTGTGTGTGTGTGTGTGTGTGTGTGTGTGTGTGTGTGTGTGTGTGTGTGTGTGTGTGTGTGTGTGTGTGTGTGTGTGTGTGTGTGTGTGTGTGTGTGTGTGTGTGTGTGTGTGTGTGTGTGTGTGTGTGTGTGTGTGTGTGTGTGTGTGTGTGTGTGTGTGTGTGTGTGTGTGTGTGTGTGTGTGTGTGTGTGTGTGTGTGTGTGTGTGTGTGTGTGTGTGTGTGTGTGTGTGTGTGTGTGTGTGTGTGTGTGTGTGTGTGTGTGTGTGTGTGTGTGTGTGTGTGTGTGTGTGTGTGTGTGTGTGTGTGTGTGTGTGTGTGTGTGTGTGTGTGTGTGTGTGTGTGTGTGTGTGTGTGTGTGTGTGTGTGTGTGTGTGTGTGTGTGTGTGTGTGTGTGTGTGTGTGTGTGTGTGTGAGAGAGAGAGAGAGAGAGAGAGATAGGAGCAGTCGAACAGCCAGAAGGAGAGTTTGTCTACTTCTGTCTCTGGAAGTTGGAACAGAAGTCGTACAGTCGGTTCGAAACACTCATTTTGGGGAGCGAAGTTACAAGGAAACAACACAGCGACAACCCATCAACAGCCTCCTGAAATCAACTCTCTTCCTAACAAGTCACCTGACCACTCGTCTTCCATTAGCGTTACCTGAGCCACCTGTCCCCAGCTCTCAGGAGAGAACAAGACACAAATAAGCACTGATGTCAGGCTAGGAGAGGAGAGCAGCACTGTAAGGGAGTCTACTACACTGGATGTTGTGTATGCATGATGGATAACAGGAAGCGGTCTTCCAAGCTCCCTCTCTGACGTCATTCCACGTCCGTGCCGTTGAAGTATTCATCATAATACAACTTAATTTGAAGGGTGCTGTATGTGAGTTTGTAAGCTCAGCCGTAGTCCAAGCACTCAACACGAAGGTGAAACGCTGGCTGTGCCACTGAGATAGCCGAGCTACACTGGAGCCGCTTGTTTGACGTCGTTGATTAATGTGAAGACTCATCAGAAATGCTAATAGAATTGACCGAATTCAACTGCCGCCCATCTGTTTTCATGCTAGAAAGCGCACAAGCAAACTTTGGAATGAGAACACATGTTTTATCACTGTATACATGGTACGCTATTTGCATATCGACAGACACGGAGGTGGTCTATATAAGGAGGCTTGCACGTACACACACACTGTACTCTTGTGGTGAAGCTATGCTTCTGGTTCTCAGTTTAGCATAGTTTGTTTCTGGATTGGTTGATTGATGATGGTTATAGATCATGACTCTCCACGCTCCATTGGTTATGTCTGCCTGGACGTGCCTCTTGGGTGTGTGCTGGGGACAGGAGAGGAGGGGAGGAGGAGATGGTGGGAGGGATGGGTGGTGGAGGGGAGGAGAGGGGGGGGGGGGGGGGGGGGGGTTGCCAGGATTAGATCCAACTCACCCGGAACTCTCTGGAAGATGAATGGAGGGTCATTTATCTCAGTGGAATGCTGCTGACACTGGGTCCGGCTAATCCGACACACGCACACACACGCATGCACACACACACACGCACACTCGTACACGTGTCAACAGGAAGCACATTATCTTCCTGCTCCGGTCTGGTTACATTACATGTACAGATCCATGTTGTCTGTTGTATATATAGATGTGTCTAAGTGCTGTGGTTTGTGGTCTATTGATCACTCGTTATTCTTCCTGTCCTCCAAACCTGGTCTGGCTCCTCTACCCAGAGACAGACTCTCCAAGATGTCAGTTAGTGTGTGGCTCTGCCTGTACAGCCTGTGTGTGGGTGTGGTGTGTGTTGTGTGTGGGTGTGTGTGTGTAATATAAAGACTAAACTTTGACTAAACCCAACCTGTTCCGCTTGGCTCTGTGCTCTGCTATACTCAGAGTAAGGTGTAGGGTGGGTGTGGCTAAACCTAGTAATAAGTGTTTGCCTTGACCCATACATCCAAGACAGAGCCCACAGCTGGCTGTCTTAATGCTTCAAAACAATAATTTATAATTGATAACTAACCATAAAGTCAGTGTTACACTATCTCGTGTCTGGAATACAGCTGTAGAAGGCTCAGGTGTTGTCTCTGAAGGCTTTTGTCCCAGGTACTGAGGGTCTGTTCTCTAGGAACAGTAGAAGGATCTTCAGTAGATCTGCTCTTCTTCTGTCACTTCTTCCCTCTCTATGCATCTGTAATGGTGGATCCTAGTCCTAGTCCTCCTGGACTAGTGGGGTCCTCGCCCTTCACGGTCCCCCCCCCCCCCGATCTAACACCACTCACATCTCCTCACCTTCGCTCCATCTCGCTCCATCTCGCTCCATCTCGCTCCATCTCGCTCCATCTCTCCGTGTTTTGGCAAGGGCTATCTTCCTGGAAGGATGGTTAGACACACTGGACGGAGGTAGGGAGGAAGAGGACCCTGTCGTGGATGTCGGCACTCTCATCCTGAGCTCTGTACTGACCCTAACCCCCCCCCCCTCCCTCCACACCCCCGACCTCTGACCTCCGTCACACCAGTGTTTGGGACCCTTGGTGACTCCACCGTCGTCAAGCGTCGCCCCGGTGATTCTCCCTGTTCCCTCTGTCTATGGGATGTTTGCTGTGAAGCGTCACCTTCTGACCCCTCTCCTCACTAACAGTAGTTGATATTTACCTACTCCCTGTGTTGTTACTTGAAGGACATTGATTTGATCCCCTGTGGTTTTTCGTAAGCGTCAGGACATGGCGGGTTTGGGGGAGGGAGGGGTGGGGGGGTGCGGTTCTTTCATGGACATGTCAAACATCACAGGCTCTCTTCATCTCTCAACCATATCGGAAAACATTTTGTATGCTGTTTGTTGCACAAACTTTTCAAGAAGCCTTCTGCACTGTGTAAAGTGATACATAGGAGAGGATGAAGGGGTGATTGGGACAGTCCAATGGTTTTGAATCATGACTTGTAAATACGTTTTCATACAGCAAAAACTTTTGATAATGTTTTAATCGTATCTGTACAAAAGGATGTACATAAAACTTCCATGAAAAAAAAGAGTGTAGACCATAAATGAATTTATTTGTACACAAGAGCACTGGATTTCTTTACTACTTGATTGTAACTAAAATTAATAATCTGCCAAAGTGTTTTTATTTCATTTCCCTGTCTGATTTTCATATATTTGTTTTGCTTCTTTTTTTTTACAGTAAACATTGCAGAATTTAGGATGTTTATTCTGTACTTAATTCTGTAGATTTGTGTTTTGCGTGTTTAAAAAGAGGGGTTATCATTTTAATTTATTGGTGCCTTGTTTGTCTGTGTTCTTGTGTATTTTACTCTGTTGTTTATGTTTTTTGGTGTTTTTGTGTCTAGGGGAGGGGTGGGGGGTGAGGGTGGTGGTGTGGTGGGGTGGGGGTAAAGGGGGTTTAATCCTAGCTACTTCTGTACTTACATGGAATATCTGTACTGTATGCCAAAATGGTCTCACTCACGTTTCTATGAAATAAAGCTGTTGATAAATATCTCTATATATTGATATATTAAATTTATAAAAATCGGCCATGCCCTCTTTGTTGTGTTTGTTATTGTCCCTAGACTCCCCCCACCCCCCGCCTCCCCTTTATGGTTGCCCAAGTAACCAGAAGGACTACCCCAGATGGTTGTCGTGACGTCTCCCTGGAGACACCAGATCCTTGTCCAGATTCCCTGATGGACTTCTACTATGACGGCAGGTTGTGTTTTGGGGAGAGAGACAGAGAAAGACAGGCAGAGAGAGGGAGAGAAAGACAGGCAGAGAGAGAGAAAGACAGGCAGAGAGAGGGAGAGAGACAGAGAAAGACAGGCAGAGAGGGAGAGATAGAGATAAAGACAGGCAGAGAGAGGGAGAGAGAGACAAAGACAAAAGGAGAGAGACAGAGGGAGAGAGAGATAGACAGGCAGAGAGAGGGAGAGAGAGAGAGAGAGAGATAGACAGGCAGAGAGAGGGAGAGAGAGAGATAGACAGGCAGAGAGAGGGAGAGAGACAGAGAAAGACAGGGAGAGAGGGAGAGAGAGAGAGAGAGAAAGACAGGCAGAGAGAGCGAGCGAGAGAGACAGGCAGAGAGAGGGAGACAGAGGGAGAGACAGGCAGAGAGAGGGAGACAGAGGGAGAGACAAGGACAGGCAGAGAGGGAAAGAGAGACGGGGAGAGAGAGAGACAGGCACAGAGGGGGAAAGAGAGACAGACATAGGGAAGGAGAGAGAGAGAGAACAAGTGGAGAGAACGGTAGTGTAACTCCAGTGGGGGCGTTTCCTCACTGGACATGCAGTCACACACCTCACCGCCAGATAAGCGAAGGCCACTCCATCGCTGATTCTAATCATCCGAGATTTATGACGGCAGAGCCTCCGTGACACACGCAGTCTCCCCCTGGCTGCCGGGGGACCGCTAACGTTACCAGAACCACTGGTTGTGAAGCAGCACAGTTATTGATCTGTGACACATTCCTGCTTCTCGTGGTTTGCTGCGTTGACGTCGGTCATGGCCGATCACGCGCTGTTTGCTTACTTTATCGCTGACGAACTGCATGGTTGCAAATTTAATTGTTTTCGCATTAGAACTTGAACGAACCAGTGCACTGAAATTTGTCATTTTATGTAGGCCTATTGGGCTATGTTAAACTCTTTCTCCAATCTGCATATTGTAATACAACCAGAACTCAATTAAACGTAGTCTTTCCGTTAGTGAAGAGTCGGACCAAATCACTTTCTTCAACAAATATTTAATTCAATTAAACTGATTGGTCCGGATTTGAGCATTGACGAAACAAAGTGTCAAAAAAATTTGCACGCGAACATTGCGCGCTCGCATTAAGTCCGTGCTAGCTACGGAAATCTGTAGCTAGCATCACATCAAACACAGAAAGTGCATGCATTGGCAGGGCAGCTGTGGTGGCGTATACAGGGGCCGGTTCTGGTGGGCCGGTCTGGATCAAAGTCCAGGGCCTATTTTTACTCCCAGTCTGTCCCTGCCAAGCCCTGATCAACCATCCTCAACCAGCAGTTTAGGGATGGATAGACAGCAGAGTACCACCACCTCTGAATAGGTGTTACATTGTGATGCTGCTGTTGTGTTATTGGTATTGAGTTATATGTTTGGTAATAAAAAGTTAAACTGGCAAAAACAAAACAAAAATTCTCGGGGTGTGTGTGGTGGGGGGGGCATCATAAAGGAATTATTCCTTTATGATGCCCCCCCCACCCTTCCACCCACCCTCCCCTCGCCCTTCCAACCTCCCCTCACCCCTCCACCCTCCCCCCACCCTTCCACCCACCCTCCCCTCACCCTTCCACCCTCCCCTCACCCCTCCAACCTCCCCTCACCCCCTCCAACCTCCCCTCACCCCTCCAACCTCCCCTCACCCTTCCACCCTCCCCTCACCCCTCCAACCTCCCCTCACCCTTCCCTCACCCCTCCAACCTCCCCTCACCCTTCCACCCTCCCCTCACCCCTCCAACCTCCCCTCACCCTTCCAACCTCCCCTCACCCTTCCACCCTCCCCTCACCCCTCCAACCTCCCCTCACCCTTCCATCCTCCCCTCACCCTTCCACCCTCCCCTCACCCCTCCAACCTCCCCTCACCCTTCCACCCTCCCCTCACCCTTCCACCCTCCCCTCACCCCACTCTCCTCTCTCTGTCTGTCTGTGTGCTTGTGGGGGAAAACTACATCATTGTGTGCTTGAATTCATTAACATTCAGAAAACGGCTCATGTCACCTTTTCTTCTCCAGAGCAAGATTAGCGTCTTGGATCCCTTCAGGTTGTTGAACAAGGCATCCTGGGAAGCTTAACTCTCCC
Source organism: Osmerus mordax (assembly GCF_038355195.1). Taxonomy (NCBI): domain Eukaryota; kingdom Metazoa; phylum Chordata; class Actinopteri; order Osmeriformes; family Osmeridae; genus Osmerus; species Osmerus mordax. Next base: position 9,885,480 of record NC_090076.1, on the reverse strand, counting down.
TCCACCTGAACTTAGCCCATCAATCCCTTCCCCTGGTGCCCCGCGCTGCTGCCTCTGGTGGCCGGAGGCGTACACTGCGCTAATCTTATTAGCAGGGAGGGAGGGAGGGAGCCTATAGAATATGAATTTACAATTTGATTTCAAGGCTTGTTACGAGCTGTCACTGAATAAGTGTGTGTGCCCTGACAGAGGAATACCCTCTCTCTCCCATCCTCAGTGTCCTGGATGACATTTCCCATTATTCCAGAGCCCGTTCACATCAGTGTTTTCAGGCTTCCCCCCCGGCCTGGGGAGAGATGTGGTCGGGATGGAGGGCTCCAGGACTCGATGGGCTCGCGAGCCATTACCAGTTAATTACTCTGAAGACTCCTCGATAATGAGGCTGGCTCATGACGCCGTCAGGCAGGGAGCACAGACAGGACAGGGACAGAATCTGCAATTCAGATTTGGAATGAATGTGTCTCTGTCTGTCTGTGTCTGTCTGTGGGTGTGTGTTTGTTTAAAGATGAGGGGAAGTGGAGGGATTTCGATTTTTCCAGGGTGTGTGTGTGTGTGGGGGGGGGGGGACGTCTCAGTTCAGTCAGAGGGCATAATCTATGGATAACTGATAGGTCTGATGGGTTTATTTCTCTGCTAATTGGTGTGCAGGGCGTTACACACCCCCCCCCTCCTCCTGCTGTGCATGCCTCTGGAAGCTGCACACACACACACACACACACATACATGCACACACACACACACAGATCTGCCACTGTTCAGACTGGTGAGTAGACCATCCATTTCACTCATTATCGTACTCTATGGGAAAGATCTTTGTGTATGTGGTGGGAGGAGCCGACGGTATGGGGAGGGTGCACGGTATGGGGAGGGTGCACGGTATGGGGAGGGTGCACGGTCTGGGGAGGGTGCACGGTATGGGGAGGGTGCACGGTATGGGGAGGGTGCGAGTGTTTGTGCGAGAGAGAGAGAGCTCTGTGCTTTGGTGATGTGAAAGGCACCGTCATTTGCATTCATTATCGTCCGTAAAAAGCAATGTTTTGTGCGTGCAGCAGCTTGCATTCCATGCTATTGTAATGAAACATGCGTTTTGGAGGGAGGGAGGGAGAGAGTCTGTTGAGTGGCTGTGTACTTGGGCATGTGCTGGTGTGGTCCATAATTGAGGGTTAGGTTTATGTTGCCAGTGAGAAGTCTCCTTTGTGAGAAGGTGTATGTACGTTAACACAATATATCTGTCTAAAGACATGTGTTTAGAAGACTAGCACGCATCACATCGCATTATCTGTGGTTAGAAACACATGGACCATGAATCATTTCTGCGGAATATACAATTAATAAACATGCTCTTCATCCAAAATGAAAACAATACCTTTTAATTTTCCAATCGCAGTGAGGCGAATCTCTCAATTGAACAGGACGTTAGCTGGAGGAGTCAGATAACCTACTAGCCTACTGCATTCAACTAAAAACTTCATCTTATACATTGGCTATATGGATATTCATCTTATACCTTACCTATATTAACCTTCCTATCATGTAAACAAGACATTAGAACAAAAAACTGTATTTTGTAAGATGCATTTAAATTCGTAATCATCTATGAAACACACCTGTCAATCAGATCATATGACCAGAAACAGTTAGCAGATCAAGCTATAACATTGAGCCTGTTTATCAATCTGAAGAACGCTAATAACGTACTTGCGTTCTATTGAAGACCTTTCTCGCAAGCATCCTTACGAGAACGGTCTTGCAAGACCCCGAGGACAGAGAACGATTTCGCAATGACTTCTGGGAAATCAGATTTGTTCTCACTGACCAAGTCACCGTCCTGCATCCTAGATAAAAGGGGCGGATCAAGAACACTTCCGGGTATTTTTGCCGTTCTTGGTGACTTGAGTTTTTTGGATTGGAACCGTACTTAGCAATGAAAGACGACGTCAAATGAGTTTGCAAGAACACAAGAACGGAAAAAACCTGGATTGATAATTCAATAATTCAAGGTTTCCCTCCTCACCCATCAGTGTCTCCACGAACATTCCCCCCCCACCTCAAAGAACTTCTCAACCCACTAACCTCCACACGGACCCTCCGATCTGCTGAAAATCTCCTGAAACCACCAAGGACTAAGCTGCGTACCGTGGGAGCTCGGGTTGTCTGCTCCGCCGCTCCCAGTCTGTGGAATGCTCTCCCTGATCACCTGAGGACACCACAGACTGTGGATGCTTTTAAACGTGGCCTAAAAACCCACCTTTTTAACAGAGCCTTTGTTGATTGGCTATTTTCTTTTTTTTCTCTTTTCTGTTTTCTCTTTACCTTTTTTTTTTTTTGGTCGACATGATTGTTTTTATAAAATTGTATTCGCCCTTTAGTTAATATAAAGTGCATTATAAATAATATTATTAGTAATTCATACACATATACTAACCCCTTTGCTAATTTCCCCTTTGGTCATTTCATCCAAAACCCACATGCTAACCCCTTTGTTCATTTCATCCAAAAAACACATACTAACCCCTTTGGTAATTTCCCCTTTGGTCATTTCATCCAAAACACACATGCTAACCCCTTTGGTCATTTAATCAAAAACACACATGCTAAACCCTTTGGTCATTTCATCCAAAACACACATGCCAACCCCTTTGTTAATTTCATCCAAAACACACATACTAACCCCTTTGGTAATTTCCCCTTTGGTCATTTCATCCGAAACACACATGCTAACCCCTTTGGTCATTTCATCAAAAACACACATGCTAATCCCTTTGGTCATTTCATCCGAAACACACATGCTAACCCCTTTGGTCATTTAATCCGAAACACACATGCTAACCCCTTTGGTCATTTCATCCGAAACACACATGCTAACCCCTTTGCTAATTTCCCCTTTGCCATTTTTTTCCAAAACACACATATTAACCCCTTTGCTAATTTCATTCAAAACACACATACTAACCCCTTTGGTCATTTCATCCAAAACACACATACTAACCCCTTTGCTAATTTCCCCTTTGCAATTTTTTTCCAAAACACACATATTAACCCCTTTGCTAATTTCATTCAAAACACACATACTAACCCCTTTGGTCATTTCATCAAAAACACACATGCTCACCCCTTTGGTCATTTCATCCGAAACACACATGCTCACCCCTTTGGTCATTTCATCCGAAACACACATGCTAACCCCTTTGGTCATTTCATCCGAAACACACATGCTAACCCCTTTGGTCATTTCATCCGAAACACACATACTAACCCCTTTGGTCATTTAATCCGAAACACACATGCTAACTCCTTTGCTAATTTCCCCTTTGCAATTTTTTTCCAAAACACACATATTAACCCCTTTGCTAATTTCATTCAAAACACACATACTAACCCCTTTGGTCATTTCATCCAAAACACACATACTAACCCATTTGTTAATTTACCCTTTGCCATTTATTTCCAAAACACACATATTAACACACATACTAACCCCTTTGGTCATTTAATCCGAAACACACATGCTAACCCCTTTGGTCATTTCATCAAAAACACACATGCTAACCCCTATGCTAATTTCATTCAAAACACACATACTAACCCCTTTGGTCATTTCATCCAAAACACACATACTAACCCCTTTGGTCATTTCATCCAAAACACACATACTAACCCCTTTGCTAATTTCCCCTTTGCCATTTTTTTCCAAAACACACATATTAACACACATACTAACCCCTTTGGTCATTTAATCCGAAACACACATGCTAACCCCTTTGGTCATTTCATCAAAAACACACATGCTAACCCCTTTGGTCATTTAATCCGAAACACACATGCTAACCCCTTTGGTCATTTCATCAAAAACACACATGCTAACCCCTTTGGTCATTTCATCCGAAACACACATGCTAACCCCTTTGGTCATTTCATCAAAAACACACATGCTAACCCCTTTGGTCATTTCATCAAAAACACACATGCTAACCCCTTTGGTCATTTCATCAAAAACACACATGCTAACCCCTTTGGTCATTTCATCAAAAACACACATGCTAACCCCTTTGGTCATTTCATCCAAAACACACATACTAACCCCTTTGCTAATTTCCCCTTTGCAATTTTTTTCCAAAACACACATATTAACCCCTTTGCTAATTTCATTCAAAACACACATACTAACCCCTTTGGTCATTTCATCCAAAACACACATACTAACCCATTTGTTAATTTACCCTTTGCCATTTTTTTCGAAAACACACATATTAACACACATACTAACCCCTTTGGTCATTTAATCCGAAACACACATGCTAACCCCTTTGGTCATTTCATCAAAAACACACATGCTAAACCCTATGCTAATTTCATTCAAAACACACATACTAACCCCTTTGGTCATTTCATCCAAAACACACATGCTAACCCCTTTGGTCATTTCATCCAAAACACACATACTAACCCCTTTGCTAATTTCCCCTTTGCCATTTTTTTCCAAAACACACATTAACACACATACTAACCCCTTTGGTCATTTAATCCGAAACACACATGCTAACCCCTTTGGTCATTTCATCAAAAACACACATGCTAACCCCTTTGGTCATTTAATCCGAAACACACATGCTAACCCCTTTGGTCATTTCATCAAAAACACACATGCTAACCCCTTTGGTCATTTCATCAAAAACACACATGCTAACCCCTTTGGTCATTTCATCAAAAACACACATGCTAACCCCTTTGCTAATTTCCCCTTTGCAATTTCTTTCCAAAACACACATATTAACCCCTTTGCTAATTTCATTCAAAACACACATACTAACCCCTTTGGTCATTTCATCCAAAACACACATACTAACCCCTTTGCTAATTTCCCCTTTGCCATTTTTTTCCAAAACACACATATTAACACACATACTAACCCCTTTGGTCATTTAATCCGAAACACACATGCTAACCGCTTTGGTCATTTCATCCGAAACACACATGCTAACCCCTTTGGTCATTTCATCAAAAACACACATGCTAACCCCTTTGGTCATTTCATCCGAAACACACATGCTAACCCCTTTGGTCATTTCATCCGAAACACACATGCTAACCCCTTTGGTCATTTCATCCGAAACACACATGCTAACCCATTTGGTCATTTCATCAAAAACACACATGCTAACCCCTTTGGTCATTTCATCAAAAACACACATGCTAACCCCTTTGGTCATTTCATCAAAAACACACATGCTAACCCCTTTGGTCATTTCATCAAAAACACACATGCTAACCCCTTTGCTAATTTCCCCTTTGCCATTTTTTTCCATAACACACATATTAACCCCTTTGCTAATTTCATCCAAAACACACATACTAACCCCTTTGGTCATTTAATCCGAAACACACATGCTAACCCCCTTGGTCATTTCATCAAAAACACACATGCTCACCCCTTTGGTCATTTCATCCGAAACACACATGCTAACCCCTTTGGTCATTTCATCAAAAACACACATGCTAACCCCTTTGGTCATTTCATCCAAAACACACATGCCAACCCCTTTGTTAATTTCATCCAAAACACACATACTAACCCCTTTGGTAATTTCCCCTTTGGTCATTTCATCCAAAATACACATGCTGACCCCTTTGGTAATTTATACCAAAACACACATACTAACCCCTTTGGTCATTTCATCAGAAACACACATGCTAACCCCTTTGGTCATTTCATCAAAAACACACATGCTAATCCCTTTGGTCATTTCATCCGAAACACACATGCTAACCCCTTTGGTCATTTCATCCGAAACACACATGCTAACCCCTTTGCTAATTTCCCCTTTGCCATTTTTTTCCAAAACACACATATTAACCCCTTTGCTAATTTCATTCAAAACACACATACTAACCCCTTTGGTCATTTCATCCAAAACACACATACTAACCCCTTTGCTAATTTCCCCTTTGCCATTTTTTTCCAAAACACACATATTAACCCCTTTGCTAATTTCATCCAAAACACACATACTAACCCCTTTGGTCATTTAATCCGAAACACACATGCTAACCCCTTTGGTCATTTCATCAAAAACACACATGCTCACCCCTTTGGTCATTTCATCCGAAACACACATGCTAACCCATTTGGTCATTTCATCAAAAACACACATGCTCACCCCTTTGGTCATTTCTTCCGAAACACACATGCTAACCCCTTTGGTCATTTCATCCGAAACACACATACTAACCCCTTTGGTCATTTAATCTGAAACACACATGCTAACCCCTTTGCTAATTTCCCCTTTGCAATTTTTTTCCAAAACACACATATTAACCCCTTTGCTAATTTCATTCAAAACACACATACTAACCCCTTTGGTCATTTCATCCAAAACACACATACTAACCCATTTGTTAATTTACCCTTTGCCATTTTTTTCCAAAACACACATATTAACACACATACTAACCCCTTTGGTCATTTAATCCGAAACACACATGCTAACCCCTTTGGTCATTTCATCAAAAACACACATGCTAACCCCTATGCTAATTTCATTCAAAACACACATACTAACCCCTTTGGTCATTTCATCCAAAACACACATGCTAACCCCTTTGGTCATTTCATCCAAAACACACATACTAACCCCTTTGCTAATTTCCCCTTTGCCATTTTTTTCCAAAACACACATTAACACACATACTAACCCCTTTGGTCATTTAATCCGAAACACACATGCTAACCCCTTTGGTCATTTCATCAAAAACACACATGCTAACCCCTTTGGTCATTTAATCCGAAACACACATGCTAACCCCTTTGGTCATTTCATCAAAAACACACATGCTAACCCCTTTGGTCATTTCATCAAAAACACACATGCTAACCCCTTTGGTCATTTCATCAAAAACACACATGCTAACCCCTTTGCTAATTTCCCCTTTGCAATTTCTTTCCAAAACACACATATTAACCCCTTTGCTAATTTCATTCAAAACACACATACTAACCCCTTTGGTCATTTCATCCAAAACACACATACTAACCCCTTTGCTAATTTCCCCTTTGCCATTTTTTTCCAAAACACACATATTAACACACATACTAACCCCTTTGGTCATTTCATCAGAAACACACATGCTAACCCCTTTGGTCATTTCATCAAAAACACACATGCTAACCCCTTTGGTCATTTCATCAAAAACACACATGCTAACCCCTTTGGTCATTTCATCAAAAACACACATGCTAACCCCTTTAGTCATTTCATCAAAAACACACATGCTAACCCCTTTGGTCATTTCATCCAAAACACACATACTAACCCCTTTGCTAATTTCCCCTTTGCCATTTTTTTCCAAAACACACATATTAACACACATACTAACCCCTTTGGTCATTTAATCCGAAACACACATGCTAACCGCTTTGGTCATTTCATCCGAAACACACATGCTAACCCCTTTGGTCATTTCATCAAAAACACACATGCTAACCCCTTTGGTCATTTCATCCGAAACACACATGCTAACCCCTTTGGTCATTTCATCCGAAACACACATGCTAACCCCTTTGGTCATTTCATCCGAAACACACATGCTAACCCATTTGGTCATTTCATCAAAAACACACATGCTAACCCCTTTGGTCATTTCATCAAAAACACACATGCTAACCCCTTTGGTCATTTCATCAAAAACACACATGCTAACCCCTTTGGTCATTTCATCAAAAACACACATGCTAACCCCTTTGCTAATTTCCCCTTTGCCATTTTTTTCCATAACACACATATTAACCCCTTTGCTAATTTCATCCAAAACACACATACTAACCCCTTTGGTCATTTAATCCGAAACACACATGCTAACCCCCTTGGTCATTTCATCAAAAACACACATGCTCACCCCTTTGGTCATTTCATCCGAAACACACATGCTAACCCCTTTGGTCATTTCATCAAAAACACACATGCTAACCCCTTTGGTCATTTAATCCAAAACACACATGCCAACCCCTTTGTTAATTTCATCCAAAACACACATACTAACCCCTTTGGTAATTTCCCCTTTGGTCATTGAATCCAAAATACACATGCTGACCCCTTTGGTAATTTATACCAAAACACACATACTAACCCCTTTGGTCATTTCATCAGAAACACACATGCTAACCCCTTTGGTCATTTCATCAAAAACACACATGCTAATCCCTTTGGTCATTTCATCCGAAACACACATGCTAACCCCTTTGGTCATTTCATCCGAAACACACATGCTAACCCCTTTGCTAATTTCCCCTTTGCCATTTTTTTCCAAAACACACATATTAACCCCTTTGCTAATTTCATTCAAAACACACATACTAACCCCTTTGGTCATTTCATCCAAAACACACATACTAACCCCTTTGCTAATTTCCCCTTTGCCATTTTTTTCCAAAACACACATATTAACCCCTTTGCTAATTTCATCCAAAACACACATACTAACCCCTTTGGTCATTTAATCCGAAACACACATGCTAACCCCTTTGGTCATTTCATCAAAAACACACATGCTCACCCCTTTGGTCATTTCATCCGAAACACACATGCTAACCCATTTGGTCATTTCATCAAAAACACACATGCTCACCCCTTTGGTCATTTCTTCCGAAACACACATGCTAACCCCTTTGGTCATTTCATCCGAAACACACATACTAACCCCTTTGGTCATTTAATCTGAAACACACATGCTAACCCCTTTGCTAATTTCCCCTTTGCAATTTTTTTCCAAAACACACATATTAACCCCTTTGCTAATTTCATTCAAAACACACATACTAACCCCTTTGGTCATTTCATCCAAAACACACATACTAACCCATTTGTTAATTTACCCTTTGCCATTTTTTTCCAAAACACACATATTAACACACATACTAACCCCTTTGGTCATTTAATCCGAAACACACATGCTAACCCCTTTGGTCATTTCATCAAAAACACACATGCTAACCCCTATGCTAATTTCATTCAAAACACACATACTAACCCCTTTGGTCATTTCATCCAAAACACACATACTAACCCCTTTGGTCATTTCATCCAAAACACACATACTAACCCCTTTGCTAATTTCCCCTTTGCCATTTTTTTCCAAAACACACATATTAACACACATACTAACCCCTTTGGTCATTTAATCCGAAACACACATGCTAACCCCTTTGGTCATTTCATCAAAAACACACATGCTAACCCCTTTGGTCATTTCATCCGAAACACACATGCTAACCCCTTTGGTCATTTCATCAAAAACACACATGCTAACCCCTTTAGTCATTTCATCAAAAACACACATGCTAACCCCTTTGGTCATTTCATCCAAAACACACATACTAACCCCTTTGCTAATTTCCCCTTTGCCATTTTTTTCCAAAACACACATATTAACCCCTTTGCTAATTTCATCCAAAACACACATACTAACCCCTTTGGTCATTTAATCCGAAACACACATGCTAACCCCTTTGGTCATTTCATCAAAAACACACATGCTCACCCCTTTGGTCATTTCATCCGAAACACACATGCTAACCCATTTGGTCATTTCATCAAAAACACACATGCTCACCCCTTTGGTCATTTCTTCCGAAACACACATGCTAACCCCTTTGGTCATTTCATCCGAAACACACATACTAACCCCTTTGGTCATTTAATCTGAAACACACATGCTAACCCCTTTGCTAATTTCCCCTTTGCAATTTTTTTCCAAAACACACATATTAACCCCTTTGCTAATTTCATTCAAAACACACATACTAACCCCTTTGGTCATTTCATCCAAAACACACATACTAACCCATTTGTTAATTTACCCTTTGCCATTTTTTTCCAAAACACACATATTAACACACATACTAACCCCTTTGGTCATTTAATCCGAAACACACATGCTAACCCCTTTGGTCATTTCATCAAAAACACACATGCTAACCCCTATGCTAATTTCATTCAAAACACACATACTAACCCCTTTGGTCATTTCATCCAAAACACACATGCTAACCCCTTTGGTCATTTCATCCAAAACACACATACTAACCCCTTTGCTAATTTCCCCTTTGCCATTTTTTTCCAAAACACACATTAACACACATACTAACCCCTTTGGTCATTTAATCCGAAACACACATGCTAACCCCTTTGGTCATTTCATCAAAAACACACATGCTAACCCCTTTGGTCATTTCATCAAAAACACACATGCTAACCCCTTTGGTCATTTCATCAAAAACACACATGCTAACCCCTTTAGTCATTTCATCAAAAACACACATGCTAACCCCTTTGGTCATTTCATCCAAAACACACATACTAACCCCTTTGCTAATTTCCCCTTTGCCATTTTTTTCCAAAACACACATATTAACACACATACTAACCCCTTTGGTCATTTAATCCGAAACACACATGCTAACCGCTTTGGTCATTTCATCCGAAACACACATACTAACCCCTTTGGTCATTTAATCTGAAACACACATGCTAACCCCTTTGCTAATTTCCCCTTTGCAATTTTTTTCCAAAACACACATATTAACCCCTTTGCTAATTTCATTCAAAACACACATACTAACCCCTTTGGTCATTTCATCCAAAACACACATACTAACCCATTTGTTAATTTACCCTTTGCCATTTTTTTCCAAAACACACATATTAACACACATACTAACCCCTTTGGTCATTTAATCCGAAACACACATGCTAACCCCTTTGGTCATTTCATCAAAAACACACATGCTAACCCCTATGCTAATTTCATTCAAAACACACATACTAACCCCTTTGGTCATTTCATCCAAAACACACATGCTAACCCCTTTGGTCATTTCATCCAAAACACACATACTAACCCCTTTGCTAATTTCCCCTTTGCCATTTTTTTCCAAAACACACATTAACACACATACTAACCCCTTTGGTCATTTAATCCGAAACACACATGCTAACCCCTTTGGTCATTTCATCAAAAACACACATGCTAACCCCTTTGGTCATTTAATCCGAAACACACATGCTAACCCCTTTGGTCATTTCATCAAAAACACACATGCTAACCCCTTTGGTCATTTCATCAAAAACACACATGCTAACCCCTTTGGTCATTTCATCAAAAACACACATGCTAACCCCTTTGCTAATTTCCCCTTTGCAATTTCTTTCCAAAACACACATATTAACCCCTTTGCTAATTTCATTCAAAACACACATACTAACCCCTTTGGTCATTTCATCCAAAACACACATACTAACCCCTTTGCTAATTTCCCCTTTGCCATTTTTTTCCAAAACACACATATTAACACACATACTAACCCCTTTGGTCATTTCATCAGAAACACACATGCTAACCCCTTTGGTCATTTCATCAAAAACACACATGCTAACCCCTTTGGTCATTTCATCAAAAACACACATGCTAACCCCTTTGGTCATTTCATCAAAAACACACATGCTAACCCCTTTAGTCATTTCATCAAAAACACACATGCTAACCCCTTTGGTCATTTCATCCAAAACACACATACTAACCCCTTTGCTAATTTCCCCTTTGCCATTTTTTTCCAAAACACACATATTAACACACATACTAACCCCTTTGGTCATTTAATCCGAAACACACATGCTAACCGCTTTGGTCATTTCATCCGAAACACACATGCTAACCCCTTTGGTCATTTCATCAAAAACACACATGCTAACCCCTTTGGTCATTTCATCCGAAACACACATGCTAACCCCTTTGGTCATTTCATCCGAAACACACATGCTAACCCCTTTGGTCATTTCATCCGAAACACACATGCTAACCCATTTGGTCATTTCATCAAAAACACACATGCTAACCCCTTTGGTCATTTCATCAAAAACACACATGCTAACCCCTTTGGTCATTTCATCAAAAACACACATGCTAACCCCTTTGGTCATTTCATCAAAAACACACATGCTAACCCCTTTGCTAATTTCCCCTTTGCCATTTTTTTCCATAACACACATATTAACCCCTTTGCTAATTTCATCCAAAACACACATACTAACCCCTTTGGTCATTTAATCCGAAACACACATGCTAACCCCCTTGGTCATTTCATCAAAAACACACATGCTCACCCCTTTGGTCATTTCATCCGAAACACACATGCTAACCCCTTTGGTCATTTCATCAAAAACACACATGCTAACCCCTTTGGTCATTTAATCCAAAACACACATGCCAACCCCTTTGTTAATTTCATCCAAAACACACATACTAACCCCTTTGGTAATTTCCCCTTTGGTCATTGAATCCAAAATACACATGCTGACCCCTTTGGTAATTTATACCAAAACACACATACTAACCCCTTTGGTCATTTCATCAGAAACACACATGCTAACCCCTTTGGTCATTTCATCAAAAACACACATGCTAATCCCTTTGGTCATTTCATCCGAAACACACATGCTAACCCCTTTGGTCATTTCATCCGAAACACACATGCTAACCCCTTTGCTAATTTCCCCTTTGCCATTTTTTTCCAAAACACACATATTAACCCCTTTGCTAATTTCATTCAAAACACACATACTAACCCCTTTGGTCATTTCATCCAAAACACACATACTAACCCCTTTGCTAATTTCCCCTTTGCCATTTTTTTCCAAAACACACATATTAACCCCTTTGCTAATTTCATCCAAAACACACATACTAACCCCTTTGGTCATTTAATCCGAAACACACATGCTAACCCCTTTGGTCATTTCATCAAAAACACACATGCTCACCCCTTTGGTCATTTCATCCGAAACACACATGCTAACCCATTTGGTCATTTCATCAAAAACACACATGCTCACCCCTTTGGTCATTTCTTCCGAAACACACATGCTAACCCCTTTGGTCATTTCATCCGAAACACACATACTAACCCCTTTGGTCATTTAATCTGAAACACACATGCTAACCCCTTTGCTAATTTCCCCTTTGCAATTTTTTTCCAAAACACACATATTAACCCCTTTGCTAATTTCATTCAAAACACACATACTAACCCCTTTGGTCATTTCATCCAAAACACACATACTAACCCATTTGTTAATTTACCCTTTGCCATTTTTTTCCAAAACACACATATTAACACACATACTAACCCCTTTGGTCATTTAATCCGAAACACACATGCTAACCCCTTTGGTCATTTCATCAAAAACACACATGCTAACCCCTATGCTAATTTCATTCAAAACACACATACTAACCCCTTTGGTCATTTCATCCAAAACACACATACTAACCCCTTTGGTCATTTCATCCAAAACACACATACTAACCCCTTTGCTAATTTCCCCTTTGCCATTTTTTTCCAAAACACACATATTAACACACATACTAACCCCTTTGGTCATTTAATCCGAAACACACATGCTAACCCCTTTGGTCATTTCATCAAAAACACACATGCTAACCCCTTTGGTCATTTCATCCGAAACACACATGCTAACCCCTTTGGTCATTTCATCAAAAACACACATGCTAACCCCTTTAGTCATTTCATCAAAAACACACATGCTAACCCCTTTGGTCATTTCATCCAAAACACACATACTAACCCCTTTGCTAATTTCCCCTTTGCCATTTTTTTCCAAAACACACATATTAACCCCTTTGCTAATTTCATCCAAAACACACATACTAACCCCTTTGGTCATTTAATCCGAAACACACATGCTAACCCCTTTGGTCATTTCATCAAAAACACACATGCTCACCCCTTTGGTCATTTCATCCGAAACACACATGCTAACCCATTTGGTCATTTCATCAAAAACACACATGCTCACCCCTTTGGTCATTTCTTCCGAAACACACATGCTAACCCCTTTGGTCATTTCATCCGAAACACACATACTAACCCCTTTGGTCATTTAATCTGAAACACACATGCTAACCCCTTTGCTAATTTCCCCTTTGCAATTTTTTTCCAAAACACACATATTAACCCCTTTGCTAATTTCATTCAAAACACACATACTAACCCCTTTGGTCATTTCATCCAAAACACACATACTAACCCATTTGTTAATTTACCCTTTGCCATTTTTTTCCAAAACACACATATTAACACACATACTAACCCCTTTGGTCATTTAATCCGAAACACACATGCTAACCCCTTTGGTCATTTCATCAAAAACACACATGCTAACCCCTATGCTAATTTCATTCAAAACACACATACTAACCCCTTTGGTCATTTCATCCAAAACACACATGCTAACCCCTTTGGTCATTTCATCCAAAACACACATACTAACCCCTTTGCTAATTTCCCCTTTGCCATTTTTTTCCAAAACACACATTAACACACATACTAACCCCTTTGGTCATTTAATCCGAAACACACATGCTAACCCCTTTGGTCATTTCATCAAAAACACACATGCTAACCCCTTTGGTCATTTAATCCGAAACACACATGCTAACCCCTTTGGTCATTTCATCAAAAACACACATGCTAACCCCTTTGGTCATTTCATCAAAAACACACATGCTAACCCCTTTGGTCATTTCATCAAAAACACACATGCTAACCCCTTTGCTAATTTCCCCTTTGCAATTTCTTTCCAAAACACACATATTAACCCCTTTGCTAATTTCATTCAAAACACACATACTAACCCCTTTGGTCATTTCATCCAAAACACACATACTAACCCCTTTGCTAATTTCCCCTTTGCCATTTTTTTCCAAAACACACATATTAACACACATACTAACCCCTTTGGTCATTTCATCAGAAACACACATGCTAACCCCTTTGGTCATTTCATCAAAAACACACATGCTAACCCCTTTGGTCATTTCATCAAAAACACACATGCTAACCCCTTTGGTCATTTCATCAAAAACACACATGCTAACCCCTTTAGTCATTTCATCAAAAACACACATGCTAACCCCTTTGGTCATTTCATCCAAAACACACATACTAACCCCTTTGCTAATTTCCCCTTTGCCATTTTTTTCCAAAACACACATATTAACACACATACTAACCCCTTTGGTCATTTAATCCGAAACACACATGCTAACCGCTTTGGTCATTTCATCCGAAACACACATGCTAACCCCTTTGGTCATTTCATCAAAAACACACATGCTAACCCCTTTGGTCATTTCATCCGAAACACACATGCTAACCCCTTTGGTCATTTCATCCGAAACACACATGCTAACCCCTTTGGTCATTTCATCCGAAACACACATGCTAACCCATTTGGTCATTTCATCAAAAACACACATGCTAACCCCTTTGGTCATTTCATCAAAAACACACATGCTAACCCCTTTGGTCATTTCATCAAAAACACACATGCTAACCCCTTTGGTCATTTCATCAAAAACACACATGCTAACCCCTTTGCTAATTTCCCCTTTGCCATTTTTTTCCATAACACACATATTAACCCCTTTGCTAATTTCATCCAAAACACACATACTAACCCCTTTGGTCATTTAATCCGAAACACACATGCTAACCCCCTTGGTCATTTCATCAAAAACACACATGCTCACCCCTTTGGTCATTTCATCCGAAACACACATGCTAACCCCTTTGGTCATTTCATCAAAAACACACATGCTAACCCCTTTGGTCATTTCATCCAAAACACACATGCCAACCCCTTTGTTAATTTCATCCAAAACACACATACTAACCCCTTTGGTAATTTCCCCTTTGGTCATTGAATCCAAAATACACATGCTGACCCCTTTGGTAATTTATACCAAAACACACATACTAACCCCTTTGGTCATTTCATCAGAAACACACATGCTAACCCCTTTGGTCATTTCATCAAAAACACACATGCTAATCCCTTTGGTCATTTCATCCGAAACACACATGCTAACCCCTTTGGTCATTTCATCCGAAACACACATGCTAACCCCTTTGCTAATTTCCCCTTTGCCATTTTTTTCCAAAACACACATATTAACCCCTTTGCTAATTTCATTCAAAACACACATACTAACCCCTTTGGTCATTTCATCCAAAACACACATACTAACCCCTTTGCTAATTTCCCCTTTGCCATTTTTTTCCAAAACACACATATTAACCCCTTTGCTAATTTCATCCAAAACACACATACTAACCCCTTTGGTCATTTAATCCGAAACACACATGCTAACCCCTTTGGTCATTTCATCAAAAACACACATGCTCACCCCTTTGGTCATTTCATCCGAAACACACATGCTAACCCATTTGGTCATTTCATCAAAAACACACATGCTCACCCCTTTGGTCATTTCTTCCGAAACACACATGCTAACCCCTTTGGTCATTTCATCCGAAACACACATACTAACCCCTTTGGTCATTTAATCTGAAACACACATGCTAACCCCTTTGCTAATTTCCCCTTTGCAATTTTTTTCCAAAACACACATATTAACCCCTTTGCTAATTTCATTCAAAACACACATACTAACCCCTTTGGTCATTTCATCCAAAACACACATACTAACCCATTTGTTAATTTACCCTTTGCCATTTTTTTCCAAAACACACATATTAACACACATACTAACCCCTTTGGTCATTTAATCCGAAACACACATACTAACCCCTTTGGTCATTTAATCTGAAACACACATGCTAACCCCTTTGCTAATTTCCCCTTTGCAATTTTTTTCCAAAACACACATATTAACCCCTTTGCTAATTTCATTCAAAACACACATACTAACCCCTTTGGTCATTTCATCCAAAACACACATACTAACCCATTTGTTAATTTACCCTTTGCCATTTTTTTCCAAAACACACATATTAACACACATACTAACCCCTTTGGTCATTTAATCCGAAACACACATGCTAACCCCTTTGGTCATTTCATCAAAAACACACATGCTAACCCCTATGCTAATTTCATTCAAAACACACATACTAACCCCTTTGGTCATTTCATCCAAAACACACATGCTAACCCCTTTAGTCATTTCATCAAAAACACACATGCTAACCCCTTTGGTCATTTCATCCAAAACACACATACTAACCCCTTTGCTAATTTCCCCTTTGCCATTTTTTTCCAAAACACACATATTAACACACATACTAACCCCTTTGGTCATTTAATCCGAAACACACATGCTAACCGCTTTGGTCATTTCATCCGAAACACACATGCTAACCCCTTTGGTCATTTCATCAAAAACACACATGCTAACCCCTTTGGTCATTTCATCCGAAACACACATGCTAACCCCTTTGGTCATTTCATCCGAAACACACATGCTAACCCCTTTGGTCATTTCATCCGAAACACACATGCTAACCCATTTGGTCATTTCATCAAAAACACACATGCTAACCCCTTTGGTCATTTCATCAAAAACACACATGCTAACCCCTTTGGTCATTTCATCAAAAACACACATGCTAACCCCTTTGGTCATTTCATCAAAAACACACATGCTAACCCCTTTGCTAATTTCCCCTTTGCCATTTTTTTCCATAACACACATATTAACCCCTTTGCTAATTTCATCCAAAACACACATACTAACCCCTTTGGTCATTTAATCCGAAACACACATGCTAACCCCCTTGGTCATTTCATCAAAAACACACATGCTCACCCCTTTGGTCATTTCATCCGAAACACACATGCTAACCCCTTTGGTCATTTCATCAAAAACACACATGCTAACCCCTTTGGTCATTTCATCCAAAACACACATGCCAACCCCTTTGTTAATTTCATCCAAAACACACATACTAACCCCTTTGGTAATTTCCCCTTTGGTCATTGAATCCAAAATACACATGCTGACCCCTTTGGTAATTTATACCAAAACACACATACTAACCCCTTTGGTCATTTCATCAGAAACACACATGCTAACCCCTTTGGTCATTTCATCAAAAACACACATGCTAATCCCTTTGGTCATTTCATCCGAAACACACATGCTAACCCCTTTGGTCATTTCATCCGAAACACACATGCTAACCCCTTTGCTAATTTCCCCTTTGCCATTTTTTTCCAAAACACACATATTAACCCCTTTGCTAATTTCATTCAAAACACACATACTAACCCCTTTGGTCATTTCATCCAAAACACACATACTAACCCATTTGTTAATTTACCCTTTGCCATTTTTTTCCAAAACACACATATTAACACACATACTAACCCCTTTGGTCATTTAATCCGAAACACACATACTAACCCCTTTGGTCATTTAATCTGAAACACACATGCTAACCCCTTTGCTAATTTCCCCTTTGCAATTTTTTTCCAAAACACACATATTAACCCCTTTGCTAATTTCATTCAAAACACACATACTAACCCCTTTGGTCATTTCATCCAAAACACACATACTAACCCATTTGTTAATTTACCCTTTGCCATTTTTTTCCAAAACACACATATTAACACACATACTAACCCCTTTGGTCATTTAATCCGAAACACACATGCTAACCCCTTTGGTCATTTCATCAAAAACACACATGCTAACCCCTATGCTAATTTCATTCAAAACACACATACTAACCCCTTTGGTCATTTCATCCAAAACACACATACTAACCCCTTTGGTCATTTCATCCAAAACACACATACTAACCCCTTTGCTAATTTCCCCTTTGCCATTTTTTTCCAAAACACACATATTAACACACATACTAACCCCTTTGGTCATTTAATCCGAAACACACATGCTAACCCCTTTGGTCATTTCATCAAAAACACACATGCTAACCCCTTTGGTCATTTCATCCGAAACACACATGCTAACCCCTTTGGTCATTTCATCAAAAACACACATGCTAACCCCTTTAGTCATTTCATCAAAAACACACATGCTAACCCCTTTGGTCATTTCATCCAAAACACACATACTAACCCCTTTGCTAATTTCCCCTTTGCCATTTTTTTCCAAAACACACATATTAACACACATACTAACCCCTTTGGTCATTTAATCCGAAACACACATGCTAACCGCTTTGGTCATTTCATCCGAAACACACATGCTAACCCCTTTGGTCATTTCATCAAAAACACACATGCTAACCCCTTTGGTCATTTCATCCGAAACACACATGCTAACCCCTTTGGTCATTTCATCCGAAACACACATGCTAACCCCTTTGGTCATTTCATCCGAAACACACATGCTAACCCATTTGGTCATTTCATCAAAAACACACATGCTAACCCCTTTGGTCATTTCATCAAAAACACACATGCTAACCCCTTTGGTCATTTCATCAAAAACACACATGCTAACCCCTTTGGTCATTTCATCAAAAACACACATGCTAACCCCTTTGCTAATTTCCCCTTTGCCATTTTTTTCCATAACACACATATTAACCCCTTTGCTAATTTCATCCAAAACACACATACTAACCCCTTTGGTCATTTAATCCGAAACACACATGCTAACCCCCTTGGTCATTTCATCAAAAACACACATGCTCACCCCTTTGGTCATTTCATCCGAAACACACATGCTAACCCCTTTGGTCATTTCATCAAAAACACACATGCTAACCCCTTTGGTCATTTCATCCAAAACACACATGCCAACCCCTTTGTTAATTTCATCCAAAACACACATACTAACCCCTTTGGTAATTTCCCCTTTGGTCATTGAATCCAAAATACACATGCTGACCCCTTTGGTAATTTATACCAAAACACACATACTAACCCCTTTGGTCATTTCATCAGAAACACACATGCTAACCCCTTTGGTCATTTCATCAAAAACACACATGCTAATCCCTTTGGTCATTTCATCCGAAACACACATGCTAACCCCTTTGGTCATTTCATCCGAAACACACATGCTAACCCCTTTGCTAATTTCCCCTTTGCCATTTTTTTCCAAAACACACATATTAACCCCTTTGCTAATTTCATTCAAAACACACATACTAACCCCTTTGGTCATTTCATCCAAAACACACATACTAACCCCTTTGGTAATTTCCCCTTTGCCATTTTTTTCCAAAACACACATATTAACCCCTTTGCTAATTTCATCCAAAACACACATACTAACCCCTTTGGTCATTTAATCCGAAACACACATGCTAACCCCTTTGGTCATTTCATCAAAAACACACATGCTCACCCCTTTGGTCATTTCATCCGAAACACACATGCTAACCCATTTGGTCATTTCATCAAAAACACACATGCTCACCCCTTTGGTCATTTCATCCGAAACACACATGCTAACCCCTTTGGTCATTTCATCCGAAACACACATACTAACCCCTTTGGTCATTTAATCCGAAACACACATGCTAACCCCTTTGCTAATTTCCCCTTTGCAATTTTTTTCCAAAACACACATATTAACCCCTTTGCTAATTTCATTCAAAACACACATACTAACCCCTTTGGTCATTTCATCCAAAACACACATACTAACCCATTTGTTAATTTACCCTTTGCCATTTTTTTCCAAAACACACATATTAACACACATACTAACCCCTTTGGTCATTTAATCCGAAACACACATGCTAACCCCTTTGGTCATTTCATCAAAAACACACATGCTAACCCCTATGCTAATTTCATTCAAAACACACATACTAACCCCTTTGGTCATTTCATCCAAAACACACATACTAACCCCTTTGGTCATTTCATCCAAAACACACATACTAACCCCTTTGCTAATTTCCCCTTTGCCATTTTTTTCCAAAACACACATATTAACACACATACTAACCCCTTTGGTCATTTAATCCGAAACACACATGCTAACCCCTTTGGTCATTTCATCAAAAACACACATGCTAAGCCCTTTGGTCATTTAATCCGAAACACACATGCTAACCCCTTTGGTCATTTCATCAAAAACACACATGCTAACCCCTTTGGTCATTTCATCCGAAACACACATGCTAACCCATTTGGTCATTTCATCAAAAACACACATGCTCACCCCTTTGGTCATTTCATCCGAAACACACATGCTAACCCCTTTGGTCATTTCATCCGAAACACACATACTAACCCCTTTGGTAATTTCATCCAAAACACACATACTAACCCATTTGTTAATTTACCCTTTGCCATTTTTTTCCAAAACACACATATTAACACACATACTAACCCCTTTGGTCATTTAATCCGAAACACACATGCTAACCCCTATGCTAATTTCATTCAAAACACACATACTAACCCCTTTGGTCATTTCATCCAAAACACACATACTAACCCCTTTGGTCATTTCATCCAAAACACACATACTAACCCCTTTGCTAATTTCCCCTTTGCCATTTTTTTCCAAAACACACATATTAACACACATACTAACCCTTTTGGTCATTTATTCCGAAACACACATGCTAACCCCTTTGGTCATTTCATCCGAAACACACATGCTAACCCCTTTGGTCATTTCATCCGAAACACACATGCTAACCCCTTTGGTCATTTCATCAAAAACACACATGCTCACCCCTTTGGTCATTTCATCCGAAACACACATGCTAACCCCTTTGGTCATTTCATCAAAAACAC
This sequence comes from Osmerus mordax, assembly GCF_038355195.1. Lineage (NCBI taxonomy): Eukaryota > Metazoa > Chordata > Actinopteri > Osmeriformes > Osmeridae > Osmerus > Osmerus mordax. Next base: position 9,863,872 of record NC_090076.1, on the reverse strand, counting down.
ACATACTAACCCCTTTGCTAATTTCCCCTTTGCCATTTTTTTCCATAACACACATATTAACCCCTTTGCTAATTTCATCCAAAACACACATACTAACCCCTTTGGTCATTTAATCCGAAACACACATGCTAACCCCCTTGGTCATTTCATCAAAAACACACATGCTCACCCCTTTGGTCATTTCATCAAAAACACACATGCTAACCCCTTTGCTAATTTCCCTTTGCAATTTTTTTCCAAAACACACATATTAACCCCTTTGCTAATTTCATTCAAAACACACATACTAACCCCTTTGGTCATTTCATCCAAAACACACATACTAACCCCTTTGCTAATTTCCCCTTTGCCATTTTTTTCCAAAACACACATATTAACACACATACTAACCCCTTTGGTCATTTAATCCGAAACACACATGCTAACCCCTTTGGTCATTTCATCAAAAACACACATGCTAACCCCTTTGGTCATTTCATCAAAAACACACATGCTAACCCCTTTGCTAATTTCCCCTTTGCCATTTTTTTCCATAACACACATATTAACCCCTTTGCTAATTTCATCCAAAACACACATACTAACCCCTTTGGTCATTTAATCCGAAACACACATGCTAACCCCCTTGGTCATTTCATCAAAAACACACATGCTCACCCCTTTGGTCATTTCATCCGAAACACACATGCTAACCCCTTTGGTCATTTCATCAAAAACACACATGCTAACCCCTTTGCTAATTTCATCCAAAACACACATACTAACCCCTTTGGTCATTTAATCCGAAACACACATGCTAACCCCCTTGGTCATTTCATCAAAAACACACATGCTCACCCCTTTGGTCATTTCATCAAAAACACACATGCTAACCCCTTTGCTAATTTCCCTTTGCAATTTTTTTCCAAAACACACATATTAACCCCTTTGCTAATTTCATTCAAAACACACATACTAACCCCTTTGGTCATTTCATCCGAAACACACATGCTAACCCCTTTGGTCATTTCATCCGAAACACACATGCTAACCCCTTTGCTAATTTCCCCTTTGCCATTTTTTTCCAAAACACACATATTAACCCCTTTGCTAATTTCATTCAAAACACACATACTAACCCCTTTGGTCATTTCATCCAAAACACACATACTAACCCCTTTGCTAATTTCCCCTTTGCCATTTTTTTCCAAAACACACATATTAACCCCTTTGCTAATTTCATCCAAAACACACATGCTCACCCCTTTGGTCATTTCATCCGAAACACACATGCTAACCCATTTGGTCATTTCATCAAAAACACACATGCTCACCCCTTTGGTCATTTCATCCGAAACACACATGCTAACCCCTTTGGTCATTTCATCCGAAACACACATACTAACCCCTTTGGTCATTTAATCCGAAACACACATGCTAACCCCTTTGCTAATTTCCCCTTTGCAATTTTTTTCCAAAACACACATATTAACCCCTTTGCTAATTTCATTCAAAACACACATACTAACCCCTTTGGTCATTTCATCCAAAACACACATACTAACCCATTTGTTAATTTACCCTTTGCCATTTTTTTCCAAAACACACATATTAACACACATACTAACCCCTTTGGTCATTTAATCCGAAACACACATGCTAACCCCTTTGGTCATTTCATCAAAAACACACATGCTAACCCCTATGCTAATTTCATTCAAAACACACATACTAACCCCTTTGGTCATTTCATCCAAAACACACATACTAACCCCTTTGGTCATTTCATCCAAAACACACATACTAACCCCTTTGCTAATTTCCCCTTTGCCATTTTTTTCCAAAACACACATATTAACACACATACTAACCCCTTTGGTCATTTAATCCGAAACACACATGCTAACCCCTTTGGTCATTTCATCAAAAACACACATGCTAACCCCTTTGGTCATTTAATCCGAGACACACATGCTAACCCCTTTGGTCATTTCATCAAAAACACACATGCTAACCCCTTTGGTCATTTCATCCGAAACACACATGCTAACCCCTTTGGTCATTTCATCCAAAACACACATACTAACCCCTTTGCTAATTTCCCCTTTGCCATTTTTTTCCAAAACACACATATTAACACACATACTAACCCCTTTGGTCATTTAATCCGAAACACACATGCTAACCCCTTTGGTCATTTAATCCGAAACACACATGCTAACCCCTTTGGTCATTTCATCAAAAACACACATGCTAACCCCTTTGGTCATTTCATCCGAAACACACATGCTAACCCCTTTGGTCATTTCATCAAAAACACACATGCTAACCCCTTTGGTCATTTCATCAAAAACACACATGCTAACCCCTTTGGTCATTTCATCAAAAACACACATGCTAACCCCTTTGGTCATTTCATCAAAAACACACATGCTAACCCCTTTGGTCATTTCATCAAAAACACACATGCTAACCCCTTTGGTCATTTCATCAAAAACACACATGCTAACCCCTTTGCTAATTTCCCCTTTGCAATTTTTTTCCAAAACACACATATTAACCCCTTTGGTCATTTCATGCAAAACACACATACTAACCCCTTTGGTCATTTCATCCAAAACACACATACTAACCCCTTTGCTAATTTCCCCTTTGCCATTTTTTTCCAAAACACACATATTAACACACATACTAACCCCTTTGGTCATTTAATCCGAAACACACATGCTAACCGCTTTGGTCATTTCATCCGAAACACACATGCTAACCCCTTTGGTCATTTCATCAAAAACACACATGCTAACCCCTTTGGTCATTTCATCCGAAACACACATGCTAACCCCTTTGGTCATTTCATCAAAAACACACATGCTAACCCCTTTGGTCATTTAATCCGAAACACACATGCTAACCCCTTTGGTCATTTCATCAAAAACACACATGCTAACCCCTTTGGTCATTTCATCAAAAACACACATGCTAACCCCTTTGGTCATTTCATCAAAAACACACATGCTAACCCCTTTGGTCATTTCATCAAAAACACACATGCTAACCCCTTTGGTCATTTCATCAAAAACACACATGCTAACCCCTTTGGTCATTTCATCAAAAACACACATGCTAACCCCTTTGGTCATTTCATCAAAAACACACATGCTAACCCCTTTGGTCATTTCATCAAAAACACACATGCTAACCCCTTTGCTAATTTCCCCTTTGCAATTTTTTTCCAAAACACACATATTAACCCCTTTGCTAATTTCATTCAAAACACACATACTAACCCCTTTGGTCATTTCATCCAAAACACACATGCTAACCCCCTTGGTCATTTCATCAAAAACACACATGCTCACCCCTTTGGTCATTTCATCCGAAACACACATGCTAACCCCTTTGGTCATTTCATCCAAAACACACATACTAACCCCTTTGTTAATTTCCCCTTTGCCATTTTTTTCCAAAACACACATATTAACACACATACTAACCCTTTTGGTCATTTATTCCGAAACACACATGCTAACCCCTTTGGTCATTTCATCCGAAACACACATGCTAACCCCTTTGGTCATTTCATCCGAAACACACATGCTAACCCCTTTGGTCATTTCATCAAAAACACACATGCTCACCCCTTTGGTCATTTCATCCGAAACACACATGCTAACCCCTTTGGTCATTTCATCAAAAACACACATACTAACCCCTTTGCTAATTTCCCCTTTGCCATTTTTTTCCATAACACACATATTAACCCCTTTGCTAATTTCATCCAAAACACACATACTAACCCCTTTGGTCATTTAATCCGAAACACACATGCTAACCCCCTTGGTCATTTCATCAAAAACACACATGCTCACCCCTTTGGTCATTTCATCAAAAACACACATGCTAACCCCTTTGCTAATTTCCCTTTGCAATTTTTTTCCAAAACACACATATTAACCCCTTTGCTAATTTCATTCAAAACACACATACTAACCCCTTTGGTCATTTCATCCAAAACACACATACTAACCCCTTTGCTAATTTCCCCTTTGCCATTTTTTTCCAAAACACACATATTAACACACATACTAACCCCTTTGGTCATTTAATCCGAAACACACATGCTAACCCCTTTGGTCATTTAATCAAAAACACACATGCTAACCCCTTTGGTCATTTCATCAAAAACACACATGCTAACCCCTTTGCTAATTTCCCCTTTGCCATTTTTTTCCTTAACACACATATTAACCCCTTTGCTAATTTCATCCAAAACACACATACTAACCCCTTTGGTCATTTAATCCGAAACACACATGCTAACCCCCTTGGTCATTTCATCAAAAACACACATGCTAACCCCTTTGGTCATTTCATCAAAAACACACATGCTAACCCCTTTGGTCATTTCATCAAAAACACACATGCTAACCCCTTTGGTCATTTCATCAAAAACACACATGCTAACCCCTTTGGTCATTTCATCAAAAACACACATGCTAACCCCTTTGCTAATTTCCCCTTTGCCATTTTTTTCCATAACACACATATTAACCCCTTTGCTAATTTCATCCAAAACACACATACTAACCCCTTTTGTCATTTAATCCGAAACACACATGCTAACCCCTTTGGTCATTTCATCAAAAACACACATGCTAACCCCTTTGGTCATTTCATCCGAAACACACATGCTAACCCCTTTGGTCATTTCATCAAAAACACACATGCTAACCCCTTTGGTCATTTCATCAAAAACACACATGCTAACCCCTTTGGTCATTTCATCAAAAACACACATGCTAACCCCTTTGCTAATTTCCCCTTTGCAATTTTTTTCCAAAACACACATATTAACCCCTTTGCTAATTTCATTCAAAACACACATACTAACCCCTTTGGTCATTTCATCCAAAACACACATACTAACCCCTTTGCTAATTTCCCCTTTGCCATTTTTTTCCAAAACACACATATTAACACACATACTAACCCCTTTGGTCATTTAATCCGAAACACACATGCTAACCCCTTTGGTCATTTCATCAAAAACACACATGCTAACCCCTTTGGTCATTTAATCCGAAACACACATGCTAACCCCTTTGGTCATTTCATCAAAAACACACATGCTAACCCCTATGCTAATTTCATTCAAAACACACACACTAACCCCTTTGGTCATTTCATCCAAAACACACATACTAACCCCTTTGGTCATTTCATCCAAAACACACATACTAACCCCTTTGCTAATTTCCCCTTTGCCATTTTTTTCCAAAACACACATATTAACACACATACTAACCCCTTTGGTCATTTAATCCGAAACACACATGCTAACCCCTTTGGTCATTTCATCAAAAACACACATGCTAACCCCTTTGGTCATTTAATCCGAAACACACATGCTAACCCCTTTGGTCATTTCATCAAAAACACACATGCTAACCCCTTTGGTCATTTCATCAAAAACACACATGCTAACCCCTTTGCTAATTTCCCCTTTGCCATTTTTTTCCATAACACACATATTAACCCCTTTGCTAATTTCATCCAAAACACACATACTAACCCCTTTGGTCATTTAATCCGAAACACACATGCTAACCCCCTTGGTCATTTCATCAAAAACACACATGCTCACCCCTTTGGTCATTTCATCCGAAACACACATGCTAAGCCCTTTGGTCATTTCATCAAAAACACACATGCTAACCCCTTTGGTCATTTCATCAAAAACACACATGCTAACCCCTTTGGTCATTTCCTCAAAAACACACATGCTAACCCCTTTGCTAATTTCCCCTTTGCCATTTTTTTCCATAACACACATATTAACCCCTTTGCTAATTTCATCCAAAACACACATACTAACCCCTTTTGTCATTTAATCCGAAACACACATGCTAACCCCTTTGGTCATTTAATCAAAAACACACATGCTAACCCCTTTGCTAATTTCCCCTTTGCAATTTTTTTCCAAAACACACATATTAACCCCTTTGCTAATTTCATTCAAAACACACATACTAACCCCTTTGGTCATTTAATCCGAAACACACATGCTAACCCCTTTGGTCATTTCATCATAAACACACATGCTAACCCCTTTGGTCATTTCATCCGAAACACACATGCTAACCCCTTTGGTCATTTCATCAAAAACACACATGCTAACCCCTTTGGTCATTTCATCAAAAACACACATGCTAACCCCTTTGGTCATTTCATCAAAAACACACATGCTAACCCCTTTGCTAATTTCCCCTTTGCAATTTTTTTCCAAAACACACATATTAACCCCTTTGCTAATTTCATTCAAAACACACATACTAACCCCTTTGGTCATTTCATCCAAAACACACATACTAACCCCTTTGCTAATTTCCCCTTTGCCATTTTTTTCCAAAACACACATATTAACACACATACTAACCCCTTTGGTCATTTAATCCGAAACACACATGCTAACCCCTTTGGTCATTTCATCAAAAACACACATGCTAACCCCTTTGGTCATTTAATCCGAAACACACATGCTAACCCCTTTGGTCATTTCATCAAAAACACACATGCTAACCCCTTTGGTCATTTCATCAAAAACACACATGCTAACCCCTTTGGTCATTTCATCAAAAACACACATGCTAACCCCTTTGCTAATTTCCCCTTTGCAATTTTTTTCCAAAACACACATATTAACCCCTTTGCTAATTTCATTCAAAACACACATACTAACCCCTTTGGTCATTTCATCCAAAACACACATACTAACCCCTTTGCTAATTCCCCTTTGCCATTTTTTTCCAAAACACACATATTAACACACATACTAACCCCTTTGGTCATTTAATCCGAAACACACATGCTAACCCCTTTGGTCATTTCATCAAAAACACACATGCTAACCCCTTTGGTCATTTAATCCGAAACACACATGCTAACCCCTTTGGTCATTTCATCAAAAACACACATGCTAACCCCTATGCTAATTTCATTCAAAACACACATACTAACCCCTTTGGTCATTTCATCCAAAACACACATACTAACCCCTTTGGTCATTTCATCCAAAACACACATACTAACCCCTTTGCTAATTTTCCCTTTGCCATTTTTTTCCAAAACACACATATTAACACACATACTAACCCCTTTGGTCATTTAATCCGAAACACACATGCTAACCCCTTTGGTCATTTCATCAAAAACACACATGCTAACCCCTTTGGTCATTTAATCCGAAACACACATGCTAACCCCTATGGTCATTTAATCCGAAACACACATGCTAACCCCTTTGGTCATTTAATCCGAAACACACATGCTAACCCCTTTGGTCATTTCATCAAAAACACACATGCTAACCCCTTTGGTCATTTCATCAAAAACACACATGCTAACCCCTTTGGTCATTTCATCAAAAACACACATGCTAACCCCTTTGGTCATTTCATCCGAAACACACATGCTAACCCCTTTGGTCATTTCATCAAAAACACACATGCTAACCCCTTTGGTCATTTCATCAAAAACACACATGCTAACCCCTTTGGTCATTTCATCAAAAACACACATGCTAACCCCTTTGGTCATTTCATCAAAAACACACATGCTAACCCCTTTGGTCATTTCATCCGAAACACACATGCTAACCCCTTTGGTCATTTCATCAAAAACACACATGCTAACCCCTTTGGTCATTTCATCAAAAACACACATGCTAACCCCTTTGGTCATTTCATCAAAAACACACATGCTAACCCCTTTGGTCATTTCATCAAAAACACACATGCTAACCCCTTTGGTCATTTCATCAAAAACACACATGCTAACCCCTTTGGTCATTTCATCAAAAACACACATGCTAACCCCTTGCTCACCAAAGGGGTGACTCCCTAGGATCCCCAGGGGGATCAGTCAGGTGGCTGAGCGGTGAGGGAATCGGGCTAGTAATCCGAGGTTTGCCAGTTCCCGGTCATGCCAACTGACGTTGTGTCCTTGGGCAAGGCACTTCACCCTACTTGTCTCGGGGGAATGTCCCTGTACTTACTGTAAGTCGCTCTGGATAAGAGCGTCTGCTAAATGTAAAAAAATAAATAAAAATAAAAACACATGCTAACCCCTTTGGTCATTTAATCAAAAACACACATGCTAACCCCTTTGGTCATTTCATCCAAAACACACATGCCAACCCCTTTGTTAATTTAATACAAAACACACATGCTAACCCCTTTGGTCATTTAATCCGAAACACACATGCTAACCCCTTTGGTCATTTCATCCGAAACACACATGCCAACCCCTTTGATAATTTTCACTTTGCTAATTTCCCCCAAAACACACACTGTGTGACGAAGGTACAGACCAGAGCCAAAAAAGGGTGGAGCCACATTTGTGACGTCACAACGGTGGCTTTTTGGAAACCGACCGTTGTACATTAGCAGTTTCAAATTGTGCGATTTGCATAAGAAAGAGGTGTCAATGGACTTTGAGGTTCACTGTATGTCTATTTTACCCACCAAACTGTCGTTATTCAACTATGACAAGGTAAACTCGGTTTTGCATTCTATGACCTCTTTAAAGGGGAGGTTCATATAAAGTGTCCCCCCCTACCCCGACATGAAGGGGAAGTGGGGATCAGGTTGGAGATCTGTGCTTTCAAAACCGAATGGGCGTGAAAGGGAAGGAACCACAGCATGGAATTTGTTGATTTCATTTGCAGCACCGCCATCTCCTGGTGAGGTTGACACAGTAATTTCAGTTTTTATTTTTCCTTCATTTACAACATTGTCACTATCGAGGTGGATAAGGTGGGAGGGGAGTACACACATTTCCCACATTAATCTTTGGAAAAGACAGTTTCTCACTATAGTGTTTTTATAAGTCACGTCTGACATCTTCAAAATGAGACACATGGATGCACTTGTTTTTAAAGCTTTCAGTTTATTGAGAAGTACTCATATGGATAACACACAAGTCCATTTGATAGTAAGCTTATTACAGACAGTTAGTGGTAGCTACAGATTTTCACCATCTGATTGAATGACCTGGCTCACACCTTGTCCAATGACATACGAACAGGAACCACTCACCCAATCAGAAACCACATTTGCTTGAAGAAGAACCAATCGCCTCGCGCACACATCCCTGTTCAGTTCCGACAACATCATAGGATGCTGGCCCATGCATATAATGTATATTGTAAAAATATAGCATTTGGAATAAATACTAAATATATTTAAGAGCAAATGTCAGACAATACCAGATATATTTATTTTCACAATACTGTATGTACAGGTATCCAGATACTTTATCCCAATAAAAGCCTCCTGATCTTCTGTTGCGCTACTCTCAGACGCTTAAGTTGTGGTTCGTGAGAAACAGAAGCGCAACTCGCCCTCCTACAGCCAGTACAGCCGGTACAGGAAGTACAGCCGGTACAGGAATTACAGCCCAGTACAGGAAGTACAGCCGGTACAGGAAGTACAGCCCAGGACATCAGTCGTAAGAGAACTCACACAGCCACCTCAGGTTGTATTTGGGAAAGGCAGGTAGTATGTCTATTGTATGTAAGAGTACAATCCTCAACCAGAGGCGTCTGCATACCAAAGAAGAAGAGAGGCACCTCTACCGATCCTGGCGGCCATATTTATTGTCCTAATCCGCCTCCTCTACTGTGCCTACTGGAAGTCCTACAGTACTGTGACAGGAAGTCCTACTGAACTGATTGACAGGAAGTCCTACAGTACTGATTGACAGGAAGTCCTACTGAACTGATTAACAGGAAGTCCTACAGTACTGTGACAGGAAGTCCTACTGAAGTCCTGCACACTTGGCATCAACTTCCTTCTGGAAACACACAGGTGTATCTGAATATGCCCCACATTCTTTGTGCATTATGTAGCCGTAAGTTGCGGTTTGGGTTTAGGAACGCACAAGCAGGCAGACAAGATACATTACATCGGATAGAGAGATAAAGAGATTGTACATTGTTAAATATGGAACAGTATTAGAACACACTGTTGTAGTCGCTTGAGGAGAATAAACAGAGGTGTGTTACTGGTGTGCTGTGCCTGTCTGTCCACACGTCATATCGGAAGACCTCCAGGTCAAAGGTTGAGCTCCGCTGAGCAGAGGACATCAAGGCAGGGGCAGATATGTTCACACTATGACACAACGTACACGAGTTAAGCTAAGTGCAACACATAATAAATAAACTGAGCGAGTGTGATTGATAATAATCTGTGACCACAACATTCAGACTTCAATGGTTTCAGAAATGGCTTACGTCCAAATATAAAACAATAATACAAATGACAATGGTATAAAATGCAAAACAAACCACATCTAAAAAGTAAAAAATTAAAACAAAATGGCAGATTGTTGAAGGTAGACCATGTGCTTTAAGATTTTGCCTGAAGAGTTTTTCGTTATCTGAAAGCAGCTTCCCTTTTTGTTGTTTGGGTCACTTGACCTCCAGGCCCCTCCCCCGTCCTCTTGTCAATCATTTCCGTCGCCACCCCGTCCTCTTGTCAATCATTTCCGTCGCCACGGCGGCCCCTGTGATTGACGGCACACTTGGGAGGCTTCTGTCTTCGCTCTGCCGGGCAGCCAAACAGCTGATATTGTAACTCCCGCGGAATGATGGCAGAATGTGAAGAATGTCGATTATTTTTTCTCCGGGTTTTGGTAGCCCCAGTCCGGTAGGCCTATGGGTTCCTCTCTGAAGACAGCCTGGCAGTGAGGTGAATACAGCCTTTGTTCTCTTGGGGTGGAGGAGGGCGGGGGGGGGGGGGGACGGGGGACTGGCTCACAGGGGGGCTGTGGTGGCAGGGGGGTCGGAGGCCCTGGCAGCGGAATGAGCCCTCAGCAGGTCAACTATCTCACCGTGGGAGGCCTGGGCGGCCACCGACGAAGCAGTCTGCCCATTCTGGAGAGAGAGAGAGAGACAGAGAGAGGGAGAGAGAGAGGGGAGGGAGAGAGAGATGGAGAGAGAGAGGAGAGGGAGAGAGAGAGGGAGAGGAGAGGGAGAGGAGAGGGAGAGAGGAGAGGGAGACAGAGAGAGGGAGAGAGAGGTAATGAAAGAGTGAGAGAGATGGGAAGAGAAAGGGGGAGGAAATGAGATGTGGAAAGAGAATGTTTTCACTCAGTTATGTTTTTCAACACGACATAAGGAGAGTTGGAAAAGGTAGGAGACAGTAAATATCTAAATAACAATAGCTAATAGTGAGTTCTTCAACACAGGATATTTATGTGTCCTGTACACGCCTACGGAAAAAAACAACGCACTTACTACTTGTCACCAGATGGTGGCAGTGTTGTGTTGTTTTAAATCCTAAACTGAGTGAGTGTGTGTGTGTCACCTTATCGGTGAGGCCGGCGTGACAGAGCCCAGACTCCAGCAGCAGGCGTGAGATCTCGGTGTGCCCGTGTTCGGAGGCACACATGAGGGCGGTCGACCCGCTGCGGTCCTGGATGTTGACGTCCACCTGGCAGGTCAGCAGCAGGCGCACCATGGCGATGCGCCCGTGACTAACCGCAAGCATGAGCGCCGTCTGACCCGACTACAGAGAGAGGGAGAGGGGGGGGGGGAGAGAGAGGGAGAGAGAGAGAGGGGGGGGGGGAGGGAGAGAGAGAGAGAGCGGGTAAAATACATAACAATAATAAAGACAGAGTAAAGAATTCATAAATAAAGAGATGGTACAGTACTGTAGGTAACCGTGTTCTAAGAGTTAGAACATGCAAGTGTGTGTGTGTGTGTGTATATATTACATTACATTTATGCATTTAGCAGATGCTTTTATCCAAAGCGACTTCCAAAAGAGAGCTTTACAACAGTGCATAGGTCACTGATCATAACAACAAGATAGCCTCAAACATTGCGGGTAACCAAAACATCAAGCATACATTGTGAAAACCAAATAAGTCCCAAAGGGAAGAACCATAAGAGCATGTAGTTAAACAAGGGAATATGTGTGTGTGTGTGTGTGCACCTGTCCGGCCCTGGTGTTGATGTCCCCCTGCCTCAGTAGCTGCAGAGCCACCTCCATGTCCTCTGAGCCGTCAGCAGCCGTCAGACACGCAAGCATCACCGCTGTGTAGCCCGCCTTGTTCTGGATGTTCACCTCACACAGGCCTGCAGGGCGCACACACACACACACACACACACACACACACACACACACACACACACACACACACACACACACACACACAGAGTTAGAGTATAGAGATTCCCTTCTCCTGTTCAGAAGAGAGAGGTGTGTATGGTGTGTGTACGGAGTTTGTGTCGTTCCCACCTGTGTCCAGCAACAGTTTGACCACGGGGAAGTTGCCGTGGGAGACGCTGTAGTGCAGCGCCGTGTTCCCGTTGCCGTCCGTCAGGTTGACGATGTAGCGCAGGAGCGTCGGCGTGGCAACGCCCACCTCTCGGAGGTAGAGGGTGACGGTGTGGGCCTGGGACTCCTTCTGGCTGGACACACGGAACCACTCCTGGTACAGCACCAGCAGAACCTGCCTCTGAGGGGACGACACACACACACACACACACACAGGCATACCACACACACACACGCGCACACACACACACACACAGGGATCAGCTTATCGCACAGCCAGTACACATACAGTACCGTGTGTGAGTGTGTGGTGTGTGTGTGTGAGTGGTGTGTGTGTGTGGTGTGTGTGTGTGTGTGTGAGGGAGGTGACTTTCTCACCATCTCTTTGTCAGGAGAGGACACTGCCGTCATGTGATCTTTGATGTAGTGACACGCCTCCATGAAGTCCTTATCCACCGTTACCCTGGACACACACACACACACAACCGCTTACAACCGGATTTGACGTTTTAAACGTGCACTCTCTGTGCAGCAGACACGATGATGACATGGTCCAGACAGACTCTGACAGCATCTCAGCTAGCGTACGGCTCAGCTTGGTGTGGGTTTTGCTTCTGTTGGCTGTTTACCTGCTCACATGCTTTCTGAAACTCAACCTCAAGGTATCCTGCTGCAGGCAGCAGAAACACACTAGCCTACGGGAACACTGCCGTTCAAAGAGACTTGCTGGGCTCATATTAAAGCATCACTCTGCACTTTGTCTCAAAGCGTCGCCCATAATGCCCTGGTGCTGCAGCTGGTCTCAGACAAAGGCCTGGATTGTGTTCAACGATAATGACACGCGATCACACACACACACACACACAGGTAGGAGAGAGTACCTTCCTGAGATGTATTGGGAGTATTTATCACATGGATGAGCCGCTGATACTGCCCCCCTTGTGAGCTCAGTCTCCCTCATCCCCTCCCTCATCCCCTCCCTCCTTCTCCTCCCTCATCCCCTCCCTCCTTCTCCTCCCTCCTCCCCCTCCCTCCTCCCCTCCCTCCTCCCTCCTCCATGTCTCACCCTGTGGCCTGCTCTGCCTGGAGCCCCTGGCTGGTCTCCGCATCCCGGGGCTCTCCCTGGCTCACGGCCTCGACTCCTCCGCCCTGGGCCCCAGGATCGGAGGCCTCTCCCTGGGCCCCAGGATGGGAGGCCTCTCCCTGGGTCTCCTGGTCGGTCTGAGCCTGTTCCTGCTGCTCCTCTCCTGGCTCCTGCTCCTCTGGGTCTGAGCTGTCCACCTCCTCCTGCACCTCCTCCTCCTTGTCCTCCTTGTCCTCCCCGCTCGACTCCTCCTCCTCGCTGGAGGTGGATTCATACCTGGACACACACACACACACACACACACACACACACACACACACACACACACACACACACACACACACACACACACATACACACACACACACATACACACGGTTAATGGCACAGCGGCTGCTTAAAACAACATTGGCGTGTTGGGTCATGGCCGTTCAGCCAATCAGAGCACACATGACCAGCATTGAAGAAGTTGCACCAGAACCTCGAAGCCAAACATCAGAAAGACTCTGTGAAAATACAGCCTTGTTCAGCCAAGGTTAATGATCGAGGTTGTGTTTAGCATGTCAGGAATGCTTAATGATACTGGCCGGTGTGTGTGTATGTGTTTCCTAGGCGCGTCTCTAATAGCCCTCTATAGGGTCCTTGATCAGATAGAGATCCTTTACAACACAGCTGCTTCATGGATGTTTGTGGACCAATCAGGGGCCGCAGAGTACCCAGAATTCCAGAGGGCTGAGGCCTTGTGTGTCAGGGCTGCTGGAGGTTTGTCAACAGAGAACAAGGGGAGCATGCATGAAGGATCTGAGAAGGGAAGGCAAACACACAAACCACTTCCTGGTAGGTAGAATGTGGCCTTCATGGACATGAAGGTAACAAAATTGAGAGAGAGAACAGGTTCATGGTTAAAAAGACTCTGGGGAAAGTTGAAGTACTGACTACACTACACTGGAATCTTTTTCCATCTTTCAAAAAGTGTTTTCCCAAACTTTTAGTCCAAAATATTTATTCTGCCTTTCTAAACTTTTTTGTAAGAAGTAGAAAGTACAGATATTTGTGAAAAGTAAGGAGTGAAAGTGAGTGAGTGAGTGTGCTGTGGTACACCACAACACTGATCCTGTCTAGCAGGGACAGAAACACAGAAGAAGAAGGATGCGTTACCCTCCGTTAACGCCAACAAACTTCAGGTTCTTCTTGGCTCCGGCGCTTCCCTGCTTCCCAGCCCCCTCGTTCTTCTTCATGATGGATTTGAGACCTGCGGGGGTAGAGAGAGTCGTCATGTGCCCTGGGCGCACTGTGTCCGCTCCACTTTCTTGGAGAATGCAACCACACACACACATAATGTACCGTAGCGCCAGCAAGACGCAGCAATATCATGCAGAGCCCGGCATGTGAATGATGCTGAACCTACCCACAACGTAATCTGGGGCTCTCTAATTGTAGCAGCTCTCCTAAATGAAGACAAACCAGCCCTATAAGCACCACAGTGCTCGTTAAGAATAGCAAGAGTGATGTTTACCACAGCTTGGATCTAGACGTTTCCCCACAGACACTGCTCTGGCTATTAGCAACTAAGCCCAGTTTGAGTGTGTGTGTGTGTGTATGCGACACAGTGACGTGAGACAACAACATTGGATTGCGTCAACTGGAACGGTTGTCATTAATCCACATGTAACTAAGTATTAAATAACGTTCTGAGGTGATAAGGACAGGGGGAGGGGTGTGGGGGGGTGGTTGTCTAGGTGACAGCTATTATGACGGATGAGAGGGGGGAGGGGGGGTGGGTCTTTGTGGTGCCTGGTAGTAGTGGATTGTGTTTCCAGGGCTCTGTTTGTCTCAGGATGTTTTGGGAGTGAGGTAATTCGAGACAGACCTTTCCTCAAATGTCGCTCTCTCAAGATATAATACTGGAATAGAGAGGTTGGTGGGTCTGAATTGCTCACACACACACACACACACACATTTGTATTCTTTCCCACTGAAATGTATGGGGGCTGTGTGGCTGGGGTTAGCTTGGAGAAAGACATGCATTTTTGATCGCTTTTTGGAGGTCGTCCAATAATGTCATTTAGACAGCCGTGCAACATGTGTTCCACCTCAGGCTGTTGTAAACCAACGGGCGTCGCAGACAGACCGGCCTCTGGCCTGCATCAGGCCAGAGCGAGCTCAGCACTGAGAAACCCCTGTGAGCCGTGACACACCACACACACACGGCAACACACACACACACACATGCCAAGACAAGAGAGATGGCTGATAGACCGACAGGCATCATGGACATAAAAGGGCTGCAGATTAAGGCTTATGGAATGATCTCATTTTGGTAAATAAAGCTCGAGAGGCAAGGCAGTCTGTCGAGTATATGAGAGCTGAAGTGAGTGGTAATGGAACCCTCAATGGGGTAGAATATTTTGGATTTCGTCAGCTAATCCTAAGCGTCAAATCCTAAACGCTGGCTTCAAAGATGGACTCAATTAGCACTCACATTTCTAAAAGCACATTTCCCATCCGGAACCCCCCAGCAGCACGGGTGGAGGACCGGAGCGACTGGCTATCCTGCTGAGCCACGGGTGTGCGGCAGAATGTTTTTGAATGTGGAAAGGTGAGATAAGGTAGCGTGGATAGCACCTACCTTGTTGCTTGCTGGCTGCAGCCTTCTGCCCAGGGGAGTAGAAGGCAGACAGGGCACTGAGGGAGCTGACCAGCTGGTTCTGGATGGAGCTCATCTTGGAAGGCCCAGACTTCCCGGCTGGTTTACCTGCCGGCTTGGCTGTTGCTTTGGCAGTCGGCTTGGCCGCCGGTTTCTGGACGCTGGGGCCGTCCTGCTGCTGCTGTGCGGGCCCCTGCTGCCCTCCGCTGCCCAGCTGAGCCCACTGCTCGTTCAGGAGCCCCGTCAGACGAGTCACTACCTGACCCAGGGCCGCCGGGGACGTCGGGCTCTCCCCGGACCCCCTGCGAGGAGGCTGGGAGGTCGGGCTCTCCCCGGACCCCCTGCGAGGAGGCTGGGAGGTCGGGCTCTCCCCGGACCCCCTGCGAGGAGGCTGGGAGGTCGGGCTCTCCCCGGACCCCCTGCGAGGAGGCTGGGAGGTCGGGCTCTCCCCGGACCCCCTGCGAGGAGGCTGGGAGGTCGGGCTCTCCCCGGACCCCCTGCGATGAGGGGGCTGGGAGGGGGAGGCCTCGCTGGAGCTCTGAGGAGGGGGCTGGGAGGGGGAGGCCTCGCTGGAGCTCCGAGGAGGGGGCTCGGGCTGGGCTTTGAGCTTGGCTGGGGGCTGGACTGGGGAGTGCTCTGGATCTTCCAGTGGGGGTTGAGTTTGGCCGGTGGCAGGGATGTGGCGTGGGGGCCTCTTTGGGGCTGAAGACCCTGTAGCCTCACCCACCGGGGCCTCATTTTCTCGGGAAACATTCTCAATAAATTTATTTTCTGGGGTCACACTCTCTAGAACTTTATTTTCTGGGGTCACACTCTCTAAAACTTTACTTTCTGTGGTCTCACTCTCTAGAACTTTATTTTCTGGGGTCACACTCTCTAGAACTTTATTTTCTGGGGTCACACTCTCTAGAACTTTACTTTCTGTGGTCTCACTCTCTAGAACTTTACTTTCTGTGGTCTCACTCTCTACAACTTTACTTTCTGTGGTCTCACTCACTAGAACTACACTCTCTAAGTTCACATTTTCTACAACCTTACTTTCAAGGATCACACTTTCTTGGACCACATTTACAGGGGCCTCACTTGCTGTCCCTGCACTCTCAGACGCCACATCTCTCCCAACCTCATTCTCTCCAACCGCAGTCTCCACTACCATGTTCTGCTCTCCAACCGCAGTCTCCACTACCATGTTCTGCTCTCCAACCGCAGTCTCCACTACCATGTTCTGCTCTTCAACCGCAGTCTCCACTACCATGTTCTGCTCTCCAACCGCAGTCTCCACTACCATGTTCTGCTCTCCAACCGCAGTCTCCACTACCATGTTCTGCTCTTCAACCGCAGTCTCCACTACCATGTTCTGCTCTCCAACCGCAGTCTCCACTACCATGTTCTGCTCTTCAACCGCAGTCTCCACTACCATGTTCTGCTCTTCAACCGCAGTCTCCACTACCATGTTCTGCTCTTCAACCGCAGTCTCCACTACCATGTTCTCCCTGACCACACTTTCTACGACCACATGCTCAGTGATGGTTATCTCTCTAACCTCCATTTCAGCGACCACATTTTCTTCAGGCGCTGAGCTTTCAGTCAGGGCAACATCCGTCACGAGATTATCCACCTTCTTCTCAAACACACTCTCCACTCTTTCCCTGACCATCCTTTCCATGACCACGCTCTCCATGACCACGCTCTCCATGACCACGCTTTCTGTCAGGAAAGTTCCGGTGACCATCCCCCCAAACTCCACACTTCCCCCGGCATGGTTGGTCTCTCTGTCTTGTCTGTCTGCGACGGTCTCCGTCTGCTGGTCTGCCCTCGCCACTCCCTCGGTTTCAGTCACCTGGTCCACCGTGTCCACTCTCTCTGTCACCGTCCCTCGCTCCACGCTGTTCGCCCTCCGTCTCACGGGACGCAAGCCTGGCGAGTTAGTCTCCGTCTCAGTCACCTGGTCCACCCTGGCGGGGGCCTGTGTCTCAGTCACCTGGTCCACCCTGGCGGGGGCCTGTGTCTCAGTCACCTGGTCCACCCTGGCGGGGGCCTGTGTCTCAGTCACCTGGTCCGCAGTGTCCACCCTCTCAGTCTCCATCCCCCGGTCCACGCTGTTAGCCCTGTGTCTCCGCACATGTCCGCCCGCCAAGTCCACGTCCATCAGCTGGTCTTGGACGTTGCGTCCCTCCGTGTCCACGACCTGCCCTACGCTGCCGGCTCTCTCCTGGGGTATGCACACCTCTATCATCGCCATGTCTGTCCCCTGGTCCACTGTCCCTGCGCTCTCCGTCTCCGTCTCCTGATTGGCTAGATCCACCTTCTCGGTCTCCGTCTCCCGGTCCACGCTCTCTCTCCGGCCCCGCCCCGGCTCCGGGGGCACCTCGTCGCCCGCCCCCTCCCTCAGCAACAGTATCCTCTCCTCCTTCAGGCGGTTCTCCTCCACCTGTTCTCTCAGGAGAACGTTGGTTCTGTCCAGATCGTGGCTAGCCAGGGTTAGCTTCGCCTCAAGGGCTGTTAGCTTAGCCTGAAGCTGTTGGACGCTAGCGAGGTCCTCGTCGCTGCACGTCTGGGCTCTGCTCGCGCCCGCTCCGTCCGGCTGCGCTGACATCAGGCTCCCTGTAGCGTCTGCAGCTCCCGGTACGACTCTGTCCGCTGAAAGCGTTCCTGCCGTGGCCTCCAAAGTGCTCTCTTCTCTCTGTCGGTCTGATGGCTGTGCTAAAAGCCTGCCTGTGTCTGCGTGTGTGATGGATCTGCTGGGGGACTCCTGGTGTTTCTCCGCCATGCCGCGCCGATCCTCCGCTGGAGGCTGCTTCTCTGACACACCTCCTGTGGAGGTCGACTGTGGGGCTGCAGCCCCCCGTGGCTGGATGTCCAATGCAAGACCCGTGGTTTTGGTTAGGGGAGGGGAGGCTGCCTGGGCCTGGGCCTGGGCCTGGGTCTGAGCCTGTAGCCTCAATAACAGCTTCTCTCTCTCTTCCCTCAACGAGCAGATCTGGGCTTTGAGTTCCGGGATGGTTCTGACCTGCTCCTCCAGCTCCCTCACCCTCTTGAGGGCCACGGTGATCTGCTGGTGCAGCCCGGTGCGGTCCTGGGGCACGCGTCTGTCCAGCACATCCGCGGGGCGGAACACGCTCTCCGACGAGCCGTTCTGGGAGCCTCCGGGGCGCTCGTCCCCCGAGTCGGAGCCCTTCCGATGGGGCACGGTGGCCGGCATGCTGGAGGTCCGAAGGAGGTTGGGTCTGGCCTGGAGCCCAAGGGGCTGCTCGTCGAACGGCCTCACCCCAGCCCTGGCCTCCTCCTTGGGCCTGGCCGAGGAGTAGCCCCCCCCGTGCCCTCTGCTCTGACTGGAAGTGCCGCCATCGCTGGGCTTGAAGTCAAAGATCTGCTGAACCTCCGTCACGCGAGACTTGGGCTTGGACCCCAGGGTGGAGGTGCCCGACCAGGTGTCCTTGGGGGGCGGGCGTGGTCCCTGCCCGGGAAGGCTGAAGTTCCTGGGCAGCGTGCTGCACTTAGGGCCCCTGGCTCTTCGCTGGATGTGAACCCTCTTGATCGTGTTGCCTTTCTCTATGTCGTCCACGTACTTCAGGAAGTCCAGGTCGAGGTGGAAGCCGTAGGGCGTCTCCACCGAGTAGGGCAGCTGCTTCCTCTGGCCAGCGCCCTCCGCAGCCTTGGAGGGGAACACGTTCGCTGGAACACATCACAGGATTAGAGCATTCGCAAACATCCGGGTCGCAGTGTGATTAATTATGCAGAACCGGATCAGAAAGTAGGATGTAATTAGCATGCAGTGATTGTGCTGAGGCGGCGTTCGTCGGTGCGAGGCACCCTGCTGTGTACGCTCAGGCAGATTAGACAGGTGGCATGCGCCGCAGAGCGCTTTAGCTCTGGACCCGCGTGGCACTACTTACCACTTTTCTTGTCCATCATTAGACGCTCTCAGGGTCATGGGTTTGATTCCTCACAGTTGGCAACCTGGAAGACAAAAAGAGGGGGGGGGGTGAGAGACTGAAATAACACTGGTTTATCAACGTCCTCCATCTGCTATTGGCTGTAACTCAACGTCTCCATGCCAACGCCAAGAGCTCGCCGTTTGGTTCGAGACAGGATGTTTACGGGATGTAATGTGTGTCTTAGGAACCCAAGCAACCGTGACGGTGTGAGGGACGTCCTGTGCACAAGCCCTCCCAGTGTTGTCATCAAGAAGAGACAAATCCTTAGTGGGACATTTATAGCCACCGCAACACTGTGCTTGGGTCCACAGTTACATTCAGAACGAGTAGGAAAATGTGCCATTGGGGTGCCATTTTGTGTCATTTGTTCCAGCTGGAGATGCCAAGAAACCGGAGGCCGGAATTTTACGAGGGTTTCGCATGAGGAGAATGGGAAAGAGGAAAATAAACTCCTGCGATTTGGAGTCGAAACTTTTTACAGGCTTATGTAAAGCCATTTAATGAAATGTCTAATACTAGCACACACCGATATTCTGAGAGTCTTCATTGTTCTCGATTATAATCCATTCTAAATGGATACATGAGCCTAACAACAAATATACATTCCAGAGCAATTTAGCACACAATTATTCATGTACAATTTGCATGCAAATTCGTACCGCTGTCAAAAATACCTGCAGAGCGATGAAAGGCCAGAAGGCTTTCGTTTTTATTCTTTTTAATATGAGTTTGCATATAGAGCTGAACCCGGATGACAGGTTCAGAGAAATGAAAGCAATCACACCACTAAGAGCATCCTCAGGTGCTGCTATTAATGCCATTAAAACGATATTTGTTCGCTCAATCCTACTAATATCTACGGCAGCTTATCGTGTTATCGGGATGAGATAAGATCTCCCCCAGGAAACACCATGCCACAATCTCAGAGAACATTATCAATGTTTCCCTCATATCTTTCTTTCCCCTTCTCCCCTCTTTGCTTGCTAGCGTCACAAATCTCTTCCTGCACAGACGGCACCCCCGCGTACCCACGGGCACCGGATATGAAAGGCGTTGACAGTCTCTGTTGCGCAGCTTTAATCACTGTGGAGGGAACAGGGGAGGCAACACGTTCTGTGTCTCCTGGAGCAACCGGGGGGGCGTGGCTTGACCACCGGGGGGGCGTGGCCTGACCACATGAGAAGGGACTCTACGGGCACAACACTGGGCTCCAACTAAGTACAGATGAGGGTTTACAAGCCCCTGCATTGGACGGCCACGCAATCAATCAAACTGACAGCCTATCTGCAGGGACCTGAGTGAGATCCATGACGACCTCTACCTGGTCCCTGGCCCGCCTCTATTTATTAACTCATAAACAAGATCTGGGGCTGGGGTGCGCACACACACAGGCACACACATACACACACACACAGGCACACGACCGTGGAAACACGCCGGTTGTTTTTCTCATTTGCGTCGGCGAGCCAGACGCAGCCTCCAGGGGGCGTGACTAAGCGTGTGATTGACAGCTGAGACACAAGCTCCATTAGTGTGACTGTGACCTGAGAAAACAATGCAGCCGTGTGGGCGTGTCCC